>NW_022589768.1:1508240-1550238 GCF_004348235.1 Phoca vitulina
GAGGCGGCAGCGGGGTCCGCGCGGGGACGGGGAGGCGGCAGCGGGGTCCGCGCGGGGACGGGGAGGCGGCAGCGGGGTCCGCGCGGGGACGGGGAGGCGGCAGCGGGGTCCGCGTGGCCCCCGGCCCCTGGGCAGGGGAGGAAGCGCTCTGCGTGCAGCGGGAGCCGCTGGGCCGAGGGGGCTTCTGCCCCCACCCCGCACGTGCCAGTCCTCACCATCACCCCCGAATCTTCCCACACTCCCCACATACCTTCGCATCGGGTCTGTCACTTCCTCCTCACGCAGCCCCGGAGGCCCGCTCCCCGGGTAGCCATGTGCCCGTCCTACCGGTGGGGCGACTGGGGCACGGGCAGGGAGGGACGCGCCGGGCGCTCCGCGTGGCTCTCGGTCTGCGGGGGGGAGGCCAGGCGGGCTCGGTCCCCCCCGGCCCTCGGGAGCCCCCGAGGCAAGCTTTGGGCTGGCCAGCCCTGGCATACTGTGACCACCGGCGACCACACTGTACCCTCGCTCAGAGCTTGTCTCCCTTCCCACCCCTCCCCGGGGGGCACGGACCTGCGGTCGGAGTGGTCACCACGACATAAGGGCCACTGGGGGGCTGGCATTCCGGGTCGGGCCGCTGCGGGAGGCGGGGCGGGGCTGGACGTCGCGAAGCCGAGAGCCGTTCACTCAGAGCTCGGCGGCCGCTGAAACAGAAGAGGACAGACCGAGGGCGGTCACTTCCCAGGACGCGCAGCCCAGACACCATTGGGGGCGCCATCCGGCCGGCAGGAAGGACCGGCGGGGGCTCCTCCCCAGCACAGCTGTGGGGCCCAAACACTTTATTCCTTTCTTCTTTCTTTTACAAACTATCGTATCTTAATTTTTTTTGTAAAATATGCATGATAAAATTTGTCATAGTCCCCATTGTTACGTGTCCAGTTCAGTCGTTCTAAGGACATTCACACTGTGGTGCAACCATCCCCACCACCCATCTCCAGAACTCTACATCCTGCAAAACTGAAACTCGGGCCCCATTCAACAGCCGGGCCCTGGCCCCACCACCTCCTTTCTGTCTCTATGAACTTGGCTCCTCCCGGGACCTCACATGAGTGGGATCCTACAGTATCTGTCTTCCGGTGCGGCTTACTTCACTGGGCCTGGTGTCCCCGGGTCCAGCCATGCTGTAGCAGGTGTCAGGGGCTCCTTCCCTGTTAAGGCTGAGCAGTAGTCCAGTGCATGTGGGTGCCGTGTTTGGTCTATCCGTCCATCCACGGGTGGCTAATTGGTTTGTCTCCATCCCTTGGCTATGGTGGGCAATTCTGCTATGAATATGAGTGTGCAAATATCTCTTTGAGACCCTGCTTCAATTCCTTTGGGTATGTATATATCCAGAAGCAGAATTGCTGGATCAGTGTTATTCTATTTTTAGTTTTTTTGAGGACTAAAATTTTTTTAAGATCTTATTTATTTGAGAGACAGAGAGAACAGGAGCAGGGGGAGGGGCAGAAGTAGAGGGAGAAGCAGACTCCTGCTGAGCTGGGAGCCCAACACGGGGCTCAGTCCCAGGACTCTGAGATCATGACCCGACCCGAAGTCAGACGCTTAACCGACCGAGCCACCCAGGCACCCCGAGGACTAAATTTAACAGTTTTGTACAAATAATACCTGTACATAGTTCAAAATTCACAAAGCACAAGGAGAAAACAGTGAAAACTTCCTCCACCCGCAGTAATCCAGCTCGTCTAGGGGGAGACCACTACCATTCCGAGCGCCTCATACACCCTTCTGATCTGAAGGTATATTCTGTGCACGTACACAGATGTTTATCTATTTGTTATTTACACAAATGCAAATCTGTTATACAAACTGTTCCCCATCTTACTTTTTTCATGTAATCTATCTTGGAGAGTATTGCCCATTGATACAAAGAAAGTTGCCTTTCTCTTCTTCATAGCCATTATTATGTTTTATTGCATGGGTATATCATAGTATGTTTTACCATTCTTTTGTTGATTAGACATTTAGATGATTTCTCATCTTTCGTTTATCATGCAACGATGGAATATGTGTCGTTCTGCATGTGTCTGAGTACATCTGTAGATTATATTCTGACAGGTGCAGCTGCCATCCCTAAGGATATATCCATTTTAATTCCAATTGGAATTATTCTCTCTAGAAGTCTGCGCCTACGTAAGCTTCTACTGTTGTCCCGCAACCTTGAAAACTGTTCACCGAGTTTTTCAATTTTTGCCAATTTGGGGGAAAAGGTTATCCAGAGATATTTTTTCCTTAATTTGAAAAAATTGCAGAGTAAACATACTTGTATTTACCACTCAGACTCTACAACTATTAACATTTTGCTATGTTTATTTTATTTCATTTTATTCATCTATCCATCCTTCTCTGTTGGATGCAGTTAAAAGAAAGAGGCAGGTATTAGCACATTTCACCTGAAGCATCTCAGCATGCCTATCATTAATTAGAATTCAATACGTGCTTATAGCTTTCTGAAAAGTAAAACTCACCTACAGTGAGATGCATGAAACTCAAGTGTGTCATTCTCGAGGTCTGACAAGTGCATGTGTCTTTGTAACTCTTGGGAGTATTTTTATTTTTCATTTCTCTTAGTGAATGAGGTTAAATATCTTAAGATCTGGTTGTATTTCCTTTTTGTGAAGGAAAAAGGTCAGTTTATATCTTTTATCTATTTTTCTTTTGGATATTGGGTCTCTTCTTTGACCTTGGGAGCAGAGAGTTGAGATAAATACATTAATTTGATTTGTTCATCTGATTTTTATTTTGTTTGTAATTTTTTCTTTATCTCTGATTCCTACTCCTGGTTCTTTCTCTACCACCACCTGATTTTAGTCATTAGTATTAGCTCTCTGATGGTTTCTTTGTTCTTTTAGATGTGCTTACATTTCTGTAATTTGAATTGTCAACATTAAATATCTTTTTATTCCCAGCTATTACAGACGAAGAAATTAGGGAGCTCATTCTAATTTCCACTTTTTTCCCCCAGTCTTTACGTTTTCGTTGGTTCTGTTATTGTCCCGTGGTGAGAGCACATCGCATTTAACTATTGTTTTAATCTCAGTTTTCCAGTTAGACACATTCAATGCCCATCTGGTCCTGCCACCGGGGTTCTCCTGTCAGCTCACATGTTCTCCAGCATGACTTTGGGGATGGAAGGGCTCGTGGGAATAATATTCCCTGAGGCCTTACCTGTTGGCTTCTTTGAAAGTAATGTGCCTTTTTCTTGACTGCCTTAAGGACTTTGTCTTTGGTTTACTGCAGATGAGCTTGGGTGTGGTTTTCTCTGTATTTTCTACATTGTATGTGTATTCCTTCTTCAGTCTCACTTCATGTCTCATCAATTTTTGGAAACTTTTGGTCCTTCCCCTCTTCAAATATTCGTCTGTCCCATTCTCTCACTTTCCCCTTTCTGGATCTCCAAATACATGTAGACCTTTTCATTATGTTGATTTGCCCGTTAATCTTTATTTCTGTATTTTTTTTCTTTTTGTGCTGTGGTCTGAATACTTAATTCTGAAGCAGCTTCCAGTCCATTAGTCTTCTCTTCTGCTCTGTCCAATTAGCTGTTAATCTACCTATTCAAATTTCCAATTAAACCATACTTTCCAGTTGTATCATTTCCATTGGATCCTTTAAAAAAATTTCCAGCTCTCCAGTGAAATTTTCCACCTCGTTACCTATTTTCTTGAACACCTTAATCACAATTTTTAAAGACGACTTTTGACAACTCCAGTGTCTGGGTCATCTGGGGGTCTGCTTCTATTATTTTTTTTCTTTTGGTTCAATTTCTTGATATATCCGATACAAATTTCACTGGGATATCAAGCATTGATATGAACAGTGTGGTATGAACAGCTCTGGGTGACATTATTCTTTGGCAGAGCAGATTCACTGTCCGCCTTGGTAAACAGCTAGAATTTAGGCAGGTGAGTTAATCCAACATGGGGCTGAGCTCACGGAAGCGTGGTTGACTTCTTGTTAACCAGGCTAGTGACCACCTCTGCTTTGATAACACTCTATGGTTTTGCACTCCAGGGTTCTTTTTTTTTTTTTAAGATTTTACTTATTTATTTGAGACAGGGCACAAGCACGGGAGTGGGAGGCTGAGGGAGAGGGAGAAGCAGGCTCCCCGCTGAACAGGGAGCCCAATGTGGGGCTTGATCGCGGGACCCTGGGATCATGACCTGAGCCGACAGCAGACGCTTAACCGACTGAGTCACCCAGGTGCCCCTCTCACCCTCCAGGGTTCTGAATTGAGAACCTGGAGTGTTTCCTTGGGCTGTTTCTTCTTGGCATGTCTTGAGTTCTAGTTTTTCTCTTCAATGCCTTGAGACAGATGAAAACTGTGTGAGATAAACTACTCAGAATTATTCAGCAACTGATGTTTGAATCTCTACAAGAGCATGAGCCCTAAGAACACTGGTCATTAGCTAATAGCCACTAATGATTACATGGAAGCCCATGCCTGGGGCTGAGGACATATATGTTTGGTCGAAACTCTCCTGTTCCTTTGCTCTGGATTTTGAAAGATGTTCACTGTAGCATTGTTGGAATAGTAAAAAAGAACTGAGAACAAACGGAATGTCAATTTTGGAATGGTTAAAGCTGTCATGATAAATATCTGTCATGGACTACTCTGAGGCTATTAAAAAGAAACACAAACACACATGTGCACAAACAAGATCTAAGAAATTTTCTTAAGAGGAAAAGTTGAACGATACTTCAAATATGATATAATCTATATAAAATAAAAAGAACTTTTAGGGGCACCTGGGTGGTGCAGTCAGTTAAGCATCCAACTCTCGGTTTCGGCTCAGGTCGTGATCTCAGGGTCGTGAGACCAAGCCCTGAGCTGGGCTCCACACTCAGTGCAGAGTCTGCTTGAGAGTTTGTCTCCCTCTCTCCTCCCTCTCGTGTTCTCTTTCTCTCTCTCTCTAAAATAAATAAATACATCTTAAAATAAAATAAAATAAAGAACTTTTAAGTATCAGTATGTACACATGCATGTGTTAGGGTGGGAGGTTAGTGCCCTACTCCCTGCTAGGTCGAGACCTGTTCCTGCTTTCACTGGGAGATGTAAGAAAAGTGCAAACCATATTATAATAAGTGTCCACATTTCCTTCATGCAGAATTTGAAACTATTACCGAATCCTCTTTGCTTTTTCCTTTTGTTTCCAGAAGTATATCCTTCTATTGTCACTGCTAGCCCACAGAGCCATGTCCTCTCACCCTGTCTAGCAGTAACACCATCCTGAGTGTAGTATGCAGTTTCCATGGAAATCCTCGGGTTCCTTGAACCATACTTTGAAAACACGTTCATTTCACAGGCCAACAGCCTGGGATGTAGGGAGAAGGCGTTTTCTCTGGGTTTCAGAGCAATGGCTTGGCTGAGCTTGGGGCAGACCTGGCCAGGACCTGTTCCACGGGCCTTGTGGTGCTGAAGCCTCATGGTTGTTGGTGGCTCTTGGGGAAGGATGAATGTGCTAGAATGTCACAGCAGGACCCAGTCTGGCCTCTCAAACTCAGACTCTGAAATCCCGGGCCCAGGGTCTGCCTTAAGTTATTATGGATACCCTGCAGAGATGGTAGAGGTCAGACCTGGGAGGGATTGCCTTTTGACCACCCCTGTCTGGTCTGGGGCCAGGACTGGGCTCTATAACGTTGGAACAGGCCCCAGAAGAAGACTGTCAGTGTTTTCTGGATCCTTCTGGCTGGGAGGAGTGCCAGGGATGTGGACTCAAAAAAACCAGATTCACCCTTCCGCCCTCCAGATGGAGTGCGCTCATTAACCTTAATTACCGGGCAAGCACAAGGGCCATCCGGCTCCGTTGCAGAACCAGGACACGACACCCAGGAGAGACTGTAACACAGAACTCAGCTGCCGTTCCTGGGAAGCGGAGGGGGGGGCTTCCTGGAGGCCTGCTCAGGGGTCCCTGACATCACGGAGCTGTCCTTCAGCATGGAGCCTGCACAAGCCAGGGGCTCCATCTGCCCCCTTCTTGGGGAGGTTGGAGGTGACCTTGCCTCAGAGTCAGGGATTCTGGGCGGTGAACGACCCTCAAGGGGACCGGCTGCTGGGCTGCCCCTGCATACTCACCGAGAGTGCAGCTCTAGGGCTGAGCTGTAGCGGATCCAGATGGAGAAAAGTCCTGCCAAATGCCACAATCCAAATACAGAGCCTGGAAATAAGTATCTCAGTCAGGGCTTTAGGGGAAAACTAGCAAGAAGGGTACACAAATACAGGATCTGGGTGTAAATGTGTGTCCTACCCCAGGGCTGGGGGTGGGATGCTCAGGTCCTCGCTTTCTGTGCTGAGGGATTTCTTTTTCTCTGTGCATATGTGTGTCTCAGTCTGCTGGGGTGGCTTCTGCAACAGGATCTCTGTCCACCTCTCATGGTTCTGGAGGCTAGAAGTCCTGGATTAAGATCTGGCAGGCTTTGATTTGGGTGAGGGCTCTCTTCCTGGTGTGCACATGGTCACCTTCTCACCGTGACCTTGCCTCAACATGCCTGCACACAAAGAGGGAGAGATTGCTCACTCTCCTTCTTTGTATAAGGTCACCAATCTTAGCAGAGTAAGACCCTGACCTTTATGACCTCATCCGACCTCCTAAAAGCCTTCTCTCCAAATACAATCACACTGGGTGTCAGGACTTCAACAAATGAATTTGTGGGGGACACAGGTCAGTCCGTGGCCATGTGTGAGTCTGGGTCCTAGTCTGACCGAGGGGCACGGCCGCTCTGGGGCCAGGCCAGGCCCACATCTTGTGGGCGCACAGAGAGTGTTGAGAAATGGGGACCAGTGCTTGGCCGTGGCCCTCCAGATACCGCTAGTAAGAAGACAATGAGGTGGCCGAGAAAGCATGCCGCTTGTTACTGTGGGGACGAACAACGGGCTGTGTGGACATGGTGAACTCACGTAACAGAGCCCGGAGCCAGTCCCGTGTCATCGTCAGCCCGTGCTGTAAATAGCAGTGCAGCCATGAAAGGTAACCTGTCAGAATCACTCCCCCAGATGGCAGATGGGTTAAGTGGATGGCGTTTGCTCAGGACAGAGAAGCTGTCCAGTGTCCTAACCTCACACCAATCGCACTGTCCTGTGGGACTGCACTCGGTGGCCTCACTCCTCCGTCAGCCCAATTAGCAGCTGGTCGGTGTTCAGAAATGATTAAGACCGTGACATCTTCCAGGGCTGGAGAGAGGCACGGAGGGGATGGGGTTCATGGAATATTGTAGTTAGGACTTGTTCTCTTCCAATATTTAAACCTCTCTAATCTCTAAAGAACCTTCCAGAGCAAAGAGGTGGAAAGGAGCAGCACCATTTTGGATAAAAGGGAAGAAAACCTGTCTGCCAAGAGAGTGCATCATCACTGTGCTGTGCCTCTATGGGCCGTCGGACCATCTGCTGTGTCGTTCTAGGATAGATGGTGAGGCTGCTGGTCTCCCTGGGTTCCCTTCAGCAGTCAGTGCGCACAGCTCCCAGCCTCCGCCCCTAGCAGCTCCCATCTACAGCTTCCTAGACTGCCCTTGGGTCACTGCACCTGCCCCAACCATGCACGCAGGGAGCCAAAGAGCCCTCGAGGACCCTTAGCCCACCCAGACTGAAGAAGATGCTACCATAAGGAGACTCGACAATGGGGAAGCATGAAGGCCAAGGGTGGGACCACACAACCTTCTGCTGGTGCTGGAGTGATAAGATGTGTCGCTCATGGATCCATGGATTCACCTCTGCAGAAGCCAGGAATAGAGATGCGATTATCCAGAAAAGACCTTTGGGAGACTCTCTCATCAGGTGGAGTGCATCCCTGTGACACACATGGGCAATACACAAAAGTTCTGAGACCGTGATACTGGTAGAAACAGTGCCCGTCTGGTCAGCAAGGAACGGAGAAGACAGGATGAAGGAAGAGATCTGGGCTCTCAAAATTCTGTAGGCAGAAAACAGGCTGATGGGAATAGTCACCATAAATGTGTCCTGCCCTTCAGGAACATGGAAGGATGACTCTCAGGGCAACAGCGTTGGCCCAGGGGGCAGAGATGTGGGCACAGGGGGTGAAGCCTTGAGCCACAGATTATTCCCAGGCCTTGAAAATGAATGGAGTTTTCCTGGTGGGATTTTGGAATTGCTTGGGGCTAATGACTCCTTTCTTTAATATGTTTTCTCCTTTGAACAGGGAATGTGTGTAATTGATATCCTATGCCTGGCCCACCACTGTATTTTTGGAGCAGATAACATCCTTTTCCAGGTCCCCACAGGTGGAAAGGGATTTTGCTCCAGGATAAATCCTATGCAGAGTGTCACCAATACCTAATTTAGACAACTCAGATGAGATTTTGGACTTTGGGTTGACGGTATAATGGGTTGAATGGGGTGAATACCTATAGGATAGACACGTATTTTTGGAGGCCAGAGAGAGGGCTGCAGGAGCTTGAATAATGACACACACCTCCCCAAGAAATCCACAGTGGATCTTAGGAACCTGTGCATGTTATCTTAGCAAAAGGGGCTTTGCAGATGTGATAGAGCCAAGGATCTTGTGATGGGGCAATGCTCCTGGGTTTTCTGGCTGAGTGCTCCGTGTAACCGCAGCTGTCCTCGTTGAGTGCCAGGCACAGGGAGGCTCAGGTTTGGTGGCGGAGGGAATGTGACCACGGGAGCAGAGACCGTGTCTGGAGGCCAGGAGGCCAGGAGGCCAGAGTGAGCTCTCTCCAGGAGCCACCAGACAGAACAGCCTTGCCAACACACTGATGCTCCCCGCTTCGGACTCATTTTCGACTTCTGACCTCCAGAACTGTAGGAGCATACCTGAGATTCTAAACCACCTCGGTGTGCAGCAGTTTGTTACCCGGGCAAGAGGAAGTCACTGTCCTTCTGACTCTCACATCCCATCTCTAAAAGGCCTCAGGCTATTTTTGCTTTCTTTCCCCAGGATTGGAGAAGCGGAAACAAACCAACCAAGGGCACACAAGAACACGACGTCGGGCCAGCAGACGAGGAGTGACTCACTGGCAGACTGGCAGGAAAAGATGTTTCCTTAAAAGGGAACGGAAAACCTGAATGAGGGCGAACGGGCGCTGACCATGCAGGCAGACGAGGCGGCCGTAGAGCAGGGGAGAGGGGGGACGAGACGCTGCCCAGAGACCTGGCGAGTTGCTCTAGTGGGCAGACTGGGGCGGGGACCCTGGTGCTTCGGAGCGCGGCTCGTCCGCACCTGCTGATCCCCCACGCACCATAGCAGCCCAAGGCCAGGGCAAGAGCGCCGGCGGAGACCCCAAGAGGCGAGGCTAGGGGCTCGGGGCAAGGCCGCTTCGTGTCCTTACACGAAAAGATCCGTTCTTCGAGGTGACCTTAGTGAACTTCTGTTCCTCATAAAATCACTCTCCAATAGAGAACACCTTGAAAAACACCTTCACTTTTGGAAGGCAGGGCGCTCGCTGGACGGTGCCAAGAAGGGCACTGGGTTTCCACAAGGTAGGAGGAAAGGGTTCAAAAAAGAAGAGGGTAAGTCTACACTGTCCCCCCGACGCAAGGCGCTGCGGCTCGGGGGCAAGCTCCGCGAGAGAGATGCGGAGTCTCAAATGTCCGGAGACTTGTGCGCGTGGGCTCGGGTCCTGGCTGTGCTTTGGCGAGCGGAGCAGTTTGCAGGTTGCCCCACAAGCCTCAGTCCGCTTGCCTGTGAGATGCCGCTGCTTACGCGTGCCTCAGGGGGGCGTCATCGGGGAGGAAGAAAGGTCCTCCTCCGGGCCCCATCTTTCCCTTCGGCAGAGCACACTTCGGGGGCTTTAAATGACTCCTGGTCTCCCTAGGACCTGCCTTCTCTCCATTTCGCTTCTGATATCCCCAAATGTGGACCTGTGCCTGCCTGGATTCAGCTCGCTTTTGGAGCCCCCTCTGTTTGTCAGCCGCCACCACGTCCCCAGTCACCCGCTCAGCTCGTGGCTCCCGTGTGCAAACGCGGACGTGGAGTCCAGGCCGCCCGACGTGCGCTGCGCTGGGGGGAGCCTCCCCTGCTCCTTCTGCCCCTCACGGCCCGTCCCAGCCCGGCCCGAGGCCTCGCCGCTTGTCCCCACTGGTGACAACAAACCCTGGTGTCCTCCCCGCGGTGGCCCGGTCTGTGCCGTCCACTGCGCGGCTCTGCCCCCCGCCTGCTCCGTGACACCCCAGACCCTGGGAGGAGGAGGTCCAGTCCTGTCCACAGCCCGCGCCGCTCGGACGCCTCCAACATTTCCAAGCTTCCCAGAAATATTAAAGAGAAACTTTCTTACCCCACAAGTAAAGAAAATCCGAGATGAATGCAAGTCAACCACAAGCCCTTCAAGCAAAACAATATTGAATAATACAGAAGAGGCCCCTCCACCACTGCGAAAAGAATCAAAGTGAAGAATTCGGGGGCAGGGGGAGGAAGACAGGGAGAGAAGAAGAAAACTGATAGGGCAATAATCCACAGCGCAAACAATCGTGAGAAATAGAGATATGAAACAACGCAAGTGTTAAAAATAATTTCTGAAATAAAAGTTACATAACCCAAGAGCTTTAAAAATATAATTTGTATCTAAAATTCCATAGTATTTCAATGAAAATGAGTGGGGTAGAGGTGGAAGGAAATTAGAGCACAATATATTTTTTATATTGTTTGGGCAATGTCAGTAAATATTACTTTAATATGGACAGGAAAGTACAGGATCAGATATGTGTTTGAACACTTAAAGCTAATGCTGGTAGAATAGCATGGAATATTTGGATAGTATGATTAAGAAGCCGAATAGACATTTTTACTGCCTGCAGGGAATACACATCATTTTCAAATGTTCATAGGTCATTTACAAAAATTGACTTAATATAAATTTATAAGGAAAACATCTGTACATTTTTAAAAGTAGAAGTTTTATAGGCTGTATTCTCTGACCACAAAAAATTAAGCAAACGAACAAAGCCACAAGCCGTTTGATTTAAAAAAAACACATGAAAAAAAATAATTGAGTTCATTAAAGAATTAAGCTGCAATTACAGAATATTTAGAATATCATTCTAATGAGAATACCACCTCTTAAGAGTTATGGGGTGAGGTGAACGACAGCTATTTACTGTACTCAGGGGCAAACCCGTACCTTCCATTATGGAACAAAAAGAATTAAATGCAGTGACAAGGAATCCACGGAGACACTTACATAAACAACATCGAGAAAATCCAGAAGACGGGGTTAGTAAAATTAAGAGCAAAAATTGATAATTCACAAGAACGGAAAATCAGTAGAGTTAAAAGTAAACCATAAAAAAAAGTTCTCTGAAATAGTTTGAGCTTGGACAAACCCCTGGTGAGTTTATTCCGGGAAAAAGAGAGAAAAGGGCACACACACATCTTCAGGAATGAGAAAGGGATGCAGCCACAGATAGGAAGGAAATCGATTAAAAACGCCCGGCAGTGCTATGTGGAACTCTGCCGATACTTTTTAAAAATTCCCTGATAAAAAAAATAAATAAATAAAAAATTCAATGATATGTTTTCTAGAATGTGAATGGCTAAAAGGGACCCAAAATGTTACTGGAAGCCCAAACACACAACCTCCCTGAGGGCTTGTTGAGAGTGTTGACTTGGTGCGAGCGGGGCTGGTGTCCGGCAGCCAGACCAGGGTCCAGCACGAGCTGCATGAGCATCATGGGGATCCCTGGAGATCCCCTGGACCGGAGGCACCTGTTCCTGTCCTGCGAGCTGGGGGCAGCCTGGCGGCCACCATCCCAGTCCTCCCCCCCTTGTATGTATTCCTCCTTGCCACGCAGGGGCCACAAAATGACACATTTCCTGTGAATACTTCTCTGTAACAGCTCAAGCTCCAATATCGTCTACTTTGAGTATGTTTCTTGTGATTAAGAACTCCCCAAGGGGCTTATTGATACCAACCGGGAAGCCGGTGGACACCAGCAAGTCCACTCCAGTGTCTGTGGTAACAGTTCTACCCGGTGGTCCTTCAGGGGAGTTTCCCAGCATTCCTCAGTGCTCTGCCGAGAGTCCCTAGATTCACCCCCAGCTGTGGGCCACGTTCCTGGGGCACGAGCCGGCCTCCAGGATGACTGGACCGGGACTGACCCCGGGGTCCAGAAAATCAGGGATTGGAGGCCTTCCTCTCTCAAGAGAGCCCAACTCCAGGCAGGGTCCTGCCCCCAAGCCTAATGCCCTTATCCCCACGATGCTTTTATTTCAAGGGCTTCCTTCCTCTTTCCTCTCTCTGGGTATCATTTAGGGAAACCGTGAACTACTGAAGCAGGTTTAACTTGTGTCTTGGTGGGAAAGGGGTAGAGTCTCGATCCGTTTCCATTCCGGAGGCTCCCAGGCTCTCCCAGGCATCTCCCAAGGTCTGCTCATCAGCAATTTATCTCCCAGAAAGAAATGCTGATTTTCCACCTTTTGAATATCCTGCTACACAGAACCAACACAACATTTGTACATGTCTGTCTTGATCATTAGAAATCTGAAGGCTGTGTCCCAGTTCTCCAGGGCTGGGGCTCCAGCCAACTGCATGGAACATGTGTCCTCTGTCTCTCTGTATGTTAGGCGTGTTGGCAAAAAGGGACACTTTCTTTTCATAGTATTTCCCCCAAATTAATGCAAGTCCCCTTTACAAGCTACACAAATGGATTTCCTATGTCTGAAGGGTGAACAAACGTAAGCCTGCGTTTTCAGAACTAGGGAAGAGAGGTCTCTTTTCCGAAGGACGTATTTCGTTTGTTCCCGGCCATGATCGAGATGTTGGCATTTCCGCTTCCCACCACCTTACACGTGTCATGCAGCAGTGGGGGCCCGACGGCTGCCTTCTTCACCGCAGTTGCACAAGTAACTTGAGCCTTGGTTCTGGATCTTCTGTCTTAATACAGAATCAGAAGTGAAGCCTTCAGAGGTCACCCAGTCCCAAGCCCGTATTCAGAGTTAGGAAGACTGAAGCTCAGGGAGGCAAGTGATGGGATCCAGGGTCCTCACAGGGGACCCGAGCCCTTGACTTCTGGAGGCCTTGGCGTTATCCATGGTACCTCTGACTAGACTCTCTGGTGTCCTTGAGTTGCTTCCAATGGCAGAAGGTAGGTTCTGATGCCAGGACAGGAGGGAGAAAATTCATCTTGTGTTTTAGTCCGTGCCAGTTACAAGCTGGGCTGCATGGTCGCATAGCTCCTCGGGGAATTAGGAAAAATGTAGGAAATGAGACAAGACGGCCAAGGATGAAGTCTGGTGGGGATCCAAGCAGGCAAGGGGTTGGAATCCTATTTCAACGATTACGATGTTGGCCGCGGGTTTCTGGTTAATAAACTCCACCCAGTTATGGAAGTTTTCTTCCTAGCTGGGACAAAGTACATATATTCTCTAAGTTTTAGTACCTTATATAGAGAACAGGGGATGATAATAATAGGGGCCTCACCGCATTGTTGTCAGGATTGAATAAAGCACGGGCAGCTCCTAACACAGTGCCTGACACACAGTAAACACGTGATCAAATGAGCTGTTTTTATTAATTCTAGGATGTTAATGAATTTCAGGATATCCCAAGATAAACCTGTGTTTTTCTCCTTTGTCTCTGAATAGATATCTTAATGTTGCACCGAATCCATATGCTGGAACAAATCCTACTTGGTATATTATCTTTTAATGCACAGCTGGATTTGAATGTTAATATCTTATCTGGGATTATTACAACCATTACTAAGTAAGATGGAATCTGTTGACTCCGTTGTGTGTGCTATTTTGTTACATTTTTTTGTATCAAGGTTGTGCTAATTTCTAAGCACAAATTGGGGAGATTTCTATGTGATTCTGTGCTCTTTAGTGGTTCAAGGAAGAGGAGTTATCTGTTCCTTAGAAAGGTTCTTTTTTTTTTTTTAAGATTTTATTCATTTATTTGTCAGAGAGAGAGAGAGCACAAGCAGGGGGAGCGGCAGAGGGAGAGGGAGAAGCAGACTCCCCGCGGAGCAGGGAGCCCGATGTGGGGCTCGATCCCAGGACCCCGGGATCATGACCTGAGCTGAAGGCAGACGCTTAACCGATTGAGCCATCCAGGTGCCCCAAATTTGTTTTTCTTATTTAGGTCTGTAATCGTCTGAAAAGGATTTTTCTGTGATCTGACCTGGGGTTTTGGTTGATGCCTTCCTGTATGGAGAAACAGTTATCTTAAACCGTTTACTGACTAGTCTGTCTTTCCCCCGTGACTTGTAACCTCAAGTTACCATGTAAACATGAGTTCACCCTGGGCTCTCTGTGTTTGTAAACGTGTCTACTGTCTATCCCTGCGCCAATACCACACCGTCTGAAATCACAGTCAAATGGCCTTATGATGCATCTTGACAGACGCTAGTCCAAGTCCCCCACTGTGGCATTTTGGTTCAAGGGCACCTTGGCTCCTTATACATGTTACGATCATCTTGCTGGGATGTTGATTGGAATTGCACTGAATTTTAAATCAGTAGCAATGAATCACCATCTATATGATATGGTAATACTTTTTTCCATTAGGCATTCAGGCTTTCACTCATGTCCATTCATCGTGTTTTGCCATCTCACCATGAGAAAATGCATTTTCTGTTTATTTATTCCTGGGTTCTCTGTAGCTTATGACATTGTCAGTACTACCTTGTTCCTTTCTGCATTTTTTTCTATTTGGCCGTCATCTGTATATACAAACAATAGATATTTTTTTATATATGAATTTTAAATCCCACCAACTTCCTGAACTCTGTTATTAATTTTTTTATCTTCTATTTAGAAAATCAGTGTCAGGGCGCCTGGGTGGTTCAGTCGGTTAAACGTCTGACACTTGATTTCAGCTCAGATCATGATCTCAGGGTGGTGGGATCGAGCCCCGCATCAGGCTCTGTGCTCAGCTCAGAGTCTGCTTATCCCTCTCCCTCTGCTCCTCCCCCTGCTCTCTCTCTCTTTCTAAATAATAAATAAATAAAATCTTAAAAAAAAAAAAGAAAATTGGTGTCTACAAGGAACAGCTGTTTCTTTCTTTGCACATTGCTACTTTTTCTTTTCCTGTTGTATCTGATCATGAGCAAAATGGTCAACTGTGGGGGTGACAGTGGGCATCCTTGTCTTGCTCTTTATTTCAAAGGGAATATTTCTAATCTTTCATCATAAAAATGATGGGTTTTATAGGTCTGATTTTACCTTTCTCTTTTATTATTTTTGTCATTCTTTTTCTTAGCTTCACAAGATGACAGTTTAATACATTTATTTTCAATCTTTCTTGTGAAATATAACAATAATTTTTAAGGTTATGGATTTTTCGAGTATGATTTTTTGCTGCATGCATGGAGAATGTGTTTTGTCCATGGATTTTATAGATCATTTTCCTCATTGCTATTAATTTTTACATAGTCTGATTTTTATTTTGATTTAAAGGTTGTCTGGAATTGTGATTTTTAAAAAAATTATTAAATAGTTAGAAATTTTTATTTATTTTTAAAATTTGTTAATTTTTAGTTTTATTCATTGTGGCCAGAAAACATAGCCTCTTTCAGGTTTTACTCTTTGTGTTCTGTGTGTGGGGGTACATGGTTAATTTTTTGAAAATATTTCATGGACATTTATAAAAAGTTGCTATTCTCTGTTTTGGGGGCATGTGAGATTTTATACATATTCATTAGATCAAGATTATCCATTATGTTATTAGAATCCTCATTCCTCATGGCTATTTGAGCCATCTAATTTTGAATTCATATTCATTTTTATGGAAATTAAAGATCTGGAATTTAAAATTTTATGAAAATTTAAAACCATCCACAAAATAGAGATAGTAAAGAATCCTTGCCAGCCGCAATGTCATGAAGATCTATGTTTGCTCCCAGAAATCTTATATTTTACCATTCACTCAACTAAATGTCTGTGTATGAGGCTAAGTAAGGTTCATTTTTTCCCCCAAGGGGATATCCAGTTTCTCTTGTTTCATTTATTGAAAAGACCATCTTTTCTCTTAAAGAAACACCATGGCACTTTGTTGCAAGTCAAGTGATCTGCGTAGGTGGGTTGATGTACTAACTTTGAAATATGTCCACAAATCTTTTGGGAAAAGGCAGACTCCATGGTGCCTCCCCTCGGCCCCTCCATGAATGAAATGAGATGGAAGTGCCCTCGGGGCTGGTTAGAGAAGGCCACGCGGCTTCTGCTGGTCTCACTTGGGACACAGACTCTGGGAGCTTTGGGCCGCCATGCCAGGAGTTGGCGCCCTGGGGAGGGCACGTGGAGACCCCGGGGGTCCTGCCCATCAGCAAGTCTTCCCCAGCTCCCACGCCCGACACGTGGGTGAAGAAGACTTCCCGAGGACCCCAGCCCCAGCCACCACCGGCCTGTGGCCACTGAGAGCCCCGGAACAGTAGCTGCTAGCTACTTAATCCCCAGATTTGTAAACAAAATAAATGACTGTTATTGTTTTAAGCCAAGATTGGGGTGGTTTGTTACGCAGTGGTAGATAACCAGAACAGTCTATATCCGCACTGCTCTATCTTGTTCCCTTGTCTTTCTTTTTACCAACACCATATTTTCTTCATTCCAGCTATAGCATGAATCTTGAAATCTGCTAGTGTAAGTTCTCCTAATTTGTTTTCAAGATTGTCTTGGATATTCCTGGTTCTTTTCATTCACACATAAATGTTAGAATCAGCTTGTCAATTTCCATAGAAATACACCTGCCAGGATTTTGACTGGGACTGCACCAAATCTGGACCAACCTGGAGACAATCAGCATCTTCACAACATTGATTGGCCTAAACAATGAACATGGCAGGGCTCGCCTTTTCTGTGGGTCTTTATTTCCTTTGAGCACTGTTTTGAAGTTTTCTGAATGTCTCAAAATAACCTTCTTTTGCCTTTACTCAGACTGTTGTTTTGCTGAACACAGATTTCTAGGTTCAAGATGATCCTTTCTCAGAACTTTAAAGATATTGCTTCATTATTGTATGACATTTTAGCACTTAGCATCAGAAATGAGACATTTAGGGGCACCTGGTGGCTCAGTTAAGCATCTAACTCTTGATCTCAGCTTAGGTCTTGATCTCAGGGTGGTGAATTCAAGCCCCGTGTTGAGCTCCACGCTAGGCATGGAGCCTACTTAAAAAAACAAAAAAGAAGTGAGACATCTAACTTTTCTTTCCATTGTTGGCAACAAACATATGTTATTTTTTGGTCTGGAGCCTTAGAGGATTTAATCTTTGTTCCTAGTATTTAAAAAGTTCTACCAGAAGATTACTAATAAGTGTGTCTTTTTCTTATTTCCATTTTCTTATTTCATTTGAGTTGGATGCTTTTTTTTCTTATTTTCTTATTTCATTGAGTTGGATGCTTTTTTTTTAATTGTTATGTTAATCCCCATACATTACATCATTAGTTTTAGATATAGGATGCTTTTTTTAAATAAGAAAAAAATTTTATTGCGGTATGATTGACATACAACATTATATTCGTTTCAAGCGTATAACACAGTGATTCGATACCTGTCTATTGCAAAATGGTCACCACAACATGTCTAGCAAACATCTGCCACCAAACAGAGTTGCAGATTTTTTTCTCGTGATGAGGACTTTTAAGATTTACTCTCTCGTGTGAACACTCTTGATCCAAAAGTTCAAGCCTTTCTTTAGCTCTGAGAAATATTTTCCTATTTTTTTCTTTTCCACATCTTCTTCGATCTACCGTTCTGGTTTTATTATACGGATATTGACTCTTGGGGCTCTGTCCTCCATGCCTCTTGCTTTTTTTCTTGCAGGTTGTCCCTTGTTCCACACCTTCGACCTTGAAGGTCCCTCAGTGGGTTTTTTAATTGGTGATCTGGTTTCCAGCCAAGTTTACCCTGCTACTCGCTGCCTCTGTTAATCCTTCTGTTTTGTCCATCGTGCTTTGAATTTCAAAGACTTTTTTCCCCTCTTCTCATATTGTTCTTAGGTCATAGTAGCTTGCTCTTACTTTATGAAGAGGTATTTTATCACTTCATAAAATCAATCTTCCTGGGTATACCCATTAAAATTTCATTCTTCCTCCTTCCCTCATTGCCTTTTTTTTCTTTTAAATTAAAGACCATTTCTTCTAATTGCTCAGCTTGTTGGGATGTGGAATGTCCCCATATTTTTTATGGATGGAGGTGTAGGTGCATCTATGTTTGGTGGCTGATTGGGGTCCTTCCACAGCTGCCTTGGTTTGATCCCTGAGCCACCTTCTCTAAGAGCAGGGGGGCTCCAGGAGCAGAGTCCTCCTGGTGCAGGGACGGAAGGGCAATCTCAGTGCAGGGATGCCTGGAGACCAAAGCAAATGAACCCTCTCTCTCCTCCCCTCCCCCCACCATCAGGGTAAGGTGGAGAAGCAAGTCCCCAGTTGCAGCCAATCCAGCAAGACTGGGGGAGACGTCCTGGTGTGGCAGAAGCTCCATGTTGCTTCTTTGATGCCCAGTCCTCTTGAGGTCTTATGAGGGTGTTTGGGTTAGGATGGAGGAATGTTTTAGCGGGAAATAAGTAAACAACTCCAGTGAAGGCAAAAAAAAAAAAAAAAAAAAAAAGACTAGAATGTCGTTGTTTTGTAGGAGTTTTTCTCTCCACGCACATTTGCTATGGTGGCCCCAAGTGTCCCCTCTCTCCCCCCGTCCCCGTCCTCGTGCTGTGTGAGCAGTCTCCCGGAGCAAATCCTGTCCTGCATTTTGGAAGCGGCCGTGCATGGGGCCCTGTGGCTAAAGGCAAGCTGGCCCGGCGCTCAGACCGCACGTTTCTCCAGCTCCCCACGGCCGAGGGCTCCCACCCCTGCTGCCGGGGCGCCGTTCTCTGACCCTGGGCCTCCTGCCGCTCTGGGAGCAGCAACACCCCGCTCCCGGTAGGCCGGGGTCAACCTCTGAGCGCAGGCTTGAGCGCTCAGGTGTTGCTTGCCAAGCTGCTCTCGCCTGCTTCCCATCTTCCAGAAATTCCTATAGCCCCCCGCCCCACGGAGGGTACCCTGACTCATTTTCCAGCACTGCTACATTTAGAGTCTATGTTTTATTTGGTAATTTCAGTGGGATATGCAGAGCAAAGGGAAGGAAACGAAGATTCAATTTGCCATTTCTAAAGGAGCCAGATTTTCCCCCATCTTGCTTATCTATTAACCAATTTATTCTTCATATCTTACTCACAGGGCTCAGGGTTTATTGAGTTTTTATTGAGTGCACACAGCAGATGCTATTTAAACTTTACTTCTGTTTTGTGAAATACATCATTTCCCACGTTTCCCTTGACTTTTATTTTTTTTAAAGATTTTTTATTTATTTATTTGACAGAGAGAGACACAGAGAGAGAGGGAACACAAGCAGGGGGAGTGGGTGAGGGAGAAGCAGGCTTCCCGCTGAGCAGGGAGCCCGATGCAGGGCTCGATCCCAGGACCCTTAACGACTGAGCCATCCAGGCGCCCCTTCCCTTGACTTTTAAATTTCAGGTCCTTCCTTAATGCTACAAAAACAAAACAAACATGGTAACCTTGACATGTAAAGAAAATGCACTTCTGTTTCCTCCGGCAGATGCAATGTCCTTTAGAGGCTCCCACTCTGGGAGCAGGAGGGACCCCGTACTTGTTATAAATACCACGTCTTCCTCTTGATGTGTTTTCATGTTTATCTTTTAAATTGATCTGCATTAAAATTTTTATTCTGCCTGGGTTTACCGACACTCAAGTAGGTTGATGTTACCCCTGTTACAGGATGTTTTTCCTGAAAAAGAATAATACTTTGGGAGGAGTGCTGACTTTGTCTGATGTCTCTTGAAATTTTTATGGAGAATCTAAGTGTAATTACTGAGAACAAGTAAATTGAATAGATGTAAATTTTTAACATGTTTTTAGGTATAGAATTGCTGAATCATTATATCGTACACCTCAAACTAATATAACTCTATGTTAATTATAGCTGAGTAAAGGAAGGAATGAAAGAAAAAAGTTTTTAGGCAAAAACTATGTTTTTTTTGGACAGCCTGTGATCCGATTGAAGTAAATCCAGAGTCCTTCGACTTTAAAACGTCTCCTTCGAGTTTCAGTGTTTGCGTCCCACTTCCCAGCCCCCAGGGATGATCCCAGGGCCCGATTCCTTGATTCGCTGGGTGAAGGTCCGGCTGCTCCCACCGCCCCAAGCAGACGTCCCTGGCGGTGGGCCATGACAGTCCTCAGATCCTGCAGTGGCCCCAGGATCCTCGCTGACTTCTGCTCCCTGATGGAGGACTGCTACCTCTGCCTGTTTCCGGGAGCCCGTCCACAGAACCCCCTCTCTCCCAATGCTGGGCCTTCGTCCCTCTCCCGTTCACGTCCCGGGCCACGTGGGGATGTCAGGGTGCCCGGCACACGGTCCGCAGACAGCAGAGAAGCCAGAGCTCGGCCTCAGGCTTGTGGTCTTTCCACCTCCGTGCCACTTGTCCTGCACGTGCTGGCCACAGGTGGGCTCATGTTAGGGTCCTGTGTCGTCCCTCCAGTTACGTCCAGAAGTAAGCTCCGGGCCCAGGGTTCGGAGCCCCTCACGTGTCACTGCACGCTTTGGGAGCCCCTAAGCTGAGACCCTGAGACTGGGGTGAGGACCAGGCTGGGACACAAGAGGCCGTCACCGGACATGCTCAGCCTCCTCGTCCCCCTTCTCCTTCCCACAGTCTCCTGGGCTAGAGGGACCGTCAGGTTTGCCGTGTCTTCTGCACGAGGGCTCCACGCCTGCCCTTGAAGTTTCTGGCTCGCACCGGGGGAAGCACCGACTTTCAGACGCAGTGCTAGGAAACGTTCGTAGACATGTGACATTGCAGTGACATCCAGCGTGTAATAACAGACTCTCCTCCAACAGGACAGACGAGTTAAGTGGAGTCACGCAGTCCATGCTGAGCACTGATCATGTACAGTAAGACCATGTGTGGGTCCGTGACAAGATTGAAACTTAGGGGAAAAGCCAGCTGGGTAGTCTGAGAAGCCCTGCTCTCCATCACAGTCCCTTTCCATCCTGGGGGCCCAAGCCCTGTGGCCTGGCTGCACACGGGGTGAGGGGGGAGCATCCTCTCCATAGGATGGAAGAACTCTGTGACCTTGACAGTCTAATGGAAATCAGAGGATGCTAGACCATCCTTTGTTCCCCTGGTATTCTGGCTTTCAAGAACAATATTGTTAGCTAACAAATTCCCATATGGTACATGGTGGTCAAAAGCTGAACGGGCCATTCTGTTTGCGTTCCTGTTGCCGTGTGCTTTGGGCCGATTAGGGGAGAAGGTTAGGTGCACAAAAATACAAACGATATATAGAGAGAGTCTATAATTTCTCATTTGTATTTATCTCAAGCCAAGACAGTTCTACTGAGGCTTGAATAAGCTTCCCAAAATAGGACCATTCTCCTTTCCCATTGTAGGCTGAGGGGCCTTGGTTGGAGACTGGTAATAATGCGGATTATCCCTGTCTGACATCAGGGCAGAGGATTTTGTCTGGGAGCAAAGATCGCCCCAAAGGTTACACTTTCATTGCTCTGTAGAACATTAAGAAGTTCTCTGTGTAAATTAGCAATCTTATTCAAGCGGTCTTTCTTGAAACGTGAAAGACTCACTTTTTCCAATTCTCTTAGAGCCGGATTTCCATTGCGATGGTCCTGTCATTCATGAATTAAATAAATCACTGCTCACTTCATGTATTTTCGTGAGAGTCGAGATTCTAACTTTTTGAAAATCATACATGGACCCTTCCATTGTCCCCCTGGGAACCAGACAACGTATCAAAATGGAAGATCATTCACACCACGACGCTGACATGCAGAGAAAACGCAGTGTCTTTATTTTATCAGTGATATAAGTCGTCCTTTTCCGAATGTTAAGTACGGTTTAAATTTTATCTGATCCAGTGATTTATTGCAGCACCGTAAGGCAACCAACCCGAGGGAAAACACGTTATGTGCGTGGATGGCGTGCCCCAGGTACTGGGGGCAGGTGCCCTCGGGTGCGGTGGCCGCCCCGCGCCCTGGTCTCCCGGGCAAGGTCACTGGTCTGCTGCTCCGTGTGCCCCGCGGGGCTCCTTGGCGGGGGCTGTGTGCCTTGGGGTTTGCTTTTGGTTCCTTGACTGACATGGCTCCTCACCTGCTCTCCCCACTACAGAACCTGCGCCCTCGTGTCTCCCCCGCGGGCCTGGCTCACGGGCCACGGAGGAAACCAGGAGCCTGAGAAGGCGAAATCTCCTCTCCCTGGATCTCTGAGACCACTGCTTCTGGTGAGCGGCGTTTTTAAAGAAACGCGTCCATTCCATCTAAATGGTCAAACTTACCTCATCAAGTTGTCAGTGCTGCTCCCTGACCACTTTTAATGTCTGAGAATCTGATGTAATGCGGCCTTTTAATTCCCGATATTGGCAATCTGCATTTCTCTTCTTTCTTTTCTTCTTCACCAGTTTATAAATTTCACTGATACTTTCAAAAAGCTAACTCTCGGCTTTGTTGTATGTTTGCTTTCTATCGAGTTGACTTCTACCCTCACTTTTACTATTCCCTCCCTTTGGTTTTCTTTGGGTTTAACTTGCCATTCTTTTTCTGGTTGATTCGCTCGGCAGCACACATCCCCATGCTGGACCTGCCTTCTTTCCACTTTCCCTTTAGGCCTGCCTTAGCTGCAACCCACAAGTTCAACGTGTTCTCTCATTTGCATTGTGATTTCTTCTGTGACCTGTGGGTAGTTAGCAGTGTTTGCTTAGTTACCAGTTATCTTCGTGTGATTGTTACTGGAGTCTGATCCCTACTTCCCTGTGTCTGCCCCACAGTGTCCAGCAAAGCTCTCTCTCATCCGTAAGGGGCAAGGACCCCGGTCCTCACTGTTCCATCAACATGTCTAATGAGCTTTGTGCCTCCAGGCCTCAGCTCAGAGAAGAAAAATGGGGGGACACAGATCTTACTACCTTTTCTCTCTCTCACCACCCTCTGCCATTTTCATCCTGCCTTGTTTTTCCTTCCCCTGGGCCAACATTTCCTTCTTGAATGCAGCTAATATCTCATTAAGGACTTGGGCAAAGCTCTAAGCCATGGGAGAGATTTATGAGCCAACACTTCTAAACTGGTTTGTGACATGTTAAATAAAAAAGGAAATAAGGGAATTTGGAAAATGTCTTCTCAAGAAAAGAGCCTGAGTTGCAAGGCTATTATTCTGCTGCATAATCATATTTTTGATTGTCAGGAACTGAGTATGAGTGTGGCCTTCCTTGCTGCACGCCTCCTGTAACATTCTCATCTCCTCCCAGGCAGATTGTTGCTTAGGATGAACCAGGTGAAGGTCACACACCCAGGAATGGGAAAGGGAAAGGCCCATTCACTTTTGTAGAAATATTCCCCACCTTACAGAGAAAGGTCTACGCACAGCGAGAACAGCAGCTGCTGCTACTTGTGCACAACTTATATTTGGGAAAAGGGTTTCCGTTCACAGCGTTGGGGAAGCACAAACCATGCGGTTGCTATGGTTACCGAGCTAAGCGGCTTCCTAGTCTCAGGCACTGGATGATGTGGAGGTTCTGGGGCCACAGTGGGACCGGGGAATGGGGACCCACAGTGGTGCTGGGGAACATGGGCTCCTGTATTTGGAGGGACGGGCGTGGGGTGGGCGTGGGGGTGGCCAAGCTATAGGAATGGTGAAATCCGACCGTGACACTGAAGGCCCAGATGTGCAGTGAGCGAGGTGCCCAGGCTGGGAGCTCCTGTGGGGGCAGGAAAGATGGGCCGTGTGGGCAGGGCTGCGGAGCAGAAGGGGCGGGGCCTGGCTCCTGGGCACCGCCCCTCCCTGGATCTCCCAGGGGTCCCACGCTCCCCTTTGTTTGCCCTTGACCAGACCAGTGGCCAAAGACATTTCTAGGAAAGGGAGCTAACATTTCTAATTTGATTGCAATTTCATTTGTGCCCCAGTTTAAGTATTAACCTTTTACATTCTACTAAACACTGGCACGGAGCCTCTAACAGTTTTTTAAATGGAAAGAATCAACCCTTCTTCTCCAAACAATGAAATCAAGTCGGGGTGAGGGCAGGTGGGCAAGTCTTTGTCAAGCCGCCCTTCACAGCCCGCTAAAGCCCCCGCCCATGGCAGCCTCAGGCACAGGTCTCCCCGAACCCGTACCCGCTCTCTGTGCCCCCTCACCCCCCAAAATACGAGCCAAAAGCCTCAGCAGGAGGCTCCCTGTCACGACACAGGTACACGTGCCCCCCAGGGACTTCTGCACAGCGGAGTCAAAGCCCAGCACCCGCCCAGGTGAAAACAGAAAGTGGGCACTTGCAGAATGCTCGCTTGTAGGGACAGCAATGTGCTTGAGTTCACGTCCTGGGACACAGTGTCCAGGCTCCATCGTGGCCAGCCCTGTGACACCAGACAAGCGATGGAACTCCAGTCTCTGTATCTTTAACCTGGGGGTAGTCCCATCCCCACGCATCCCGCCGGATCTGTGAGAGTGAACTAGGGCAGATGCCCACGGTGCTTAGCACAGCGTCCGACACAGGTAGGCGTGCAGTGAAAATATTGGCTATTGTATTTACTTCTGTTTTGATGGCTTCCCTCCACAGGACTCAGTCCCCCAGGCTGGCTGCAGAAGGACGAGATGCGCCTGTCTTCAGCCCGCAAACCCCGCCTGGCTCTCGGTGGCGGCTTCCCCAGAGCACGGCCAATGACACAGCAAATCACCCAGTGTCCCCTGACAGGGGGCCATCCTGCAACGACCAGATTGCCCCGGGGACATTTCCCTCCACCCAAAGACAGATCAGAGGGCTGGGGGCTGCACTCTGCTGGTCAAGGGGCTCAGGAGAGCTCCACGAGCTTGCTTCCCCCTCAGTAACCCACACCAACAGGGAGAGCTGCAAGAGACCGGCTTGGCTGTCCCCGAGAGTGATGACTCTCCCTGAAATTAATGGCCCCTCCAAGGCAGGCAGCCGCAGAGGCTGCGGGACTCTGCTGCATAGGCGAAGACGATGGTCAGGAGCCTGCAGGGCTGGTTTGGGTTCTGCAAGTGCTCAGGAATGGGGTCCCCGTCACAGGGCTCCATAGCACCTCCTCCATCCCCATAGACAGAGGAAAAGGGTGTCCCTGAGAACAAGAGCCAGTCTGCCGGAGAGAGGCGGAATGACCTTGAGCATGTCACTGAGTCTGGAGTCCTCACCAGCAAAAGGAGCAGGTTGTCTTGGGGGATTCGGTCCTTGTGTGCAGGGCACCGTGCAGAAAGCAGAAAACGAGGAACCCCCAGCTTTGTCACTTCAACGCATTGACAGACTTTCTGAAGGGAGGGATTGATTCTGGAAGCTTGACGTTTGGGAGGCTGCTCCTCCAAGACCAGGGACAATAAATCACGAAACACTTTTGTACACCAAGCAATGGGCTAGATTAGTGGTGTGATGAGGGTCATCAGGGGTGGATGAGAATTGGAGCAGGGGCAGGGCCAGGTGAGACGGGGCCACCTGCTGTGCATCTAGAAATAATCTGCGACCCCAGACTTCAGCTGTGCTCCTTTGATGGGGTCGC
Source organism: Phoca vitulina (assembly GCF_004348235.1). Lineage (NCBI taxonomy): Eukaryota > Metazoa > Chordata > Mammalia > Carnivora > Phocidae > Phoca > Phoca vitulina. Next base: position 1,533,730 of record NW_022589768.1, read on the forward strand.
GTTGAACCACCTCTGTCAAAACGTCCCTCTCATCACAAGCGCTGCATGGATGCTCCCCCCCAGAAGTCCCGCAGCGTGCAATCCCCCAGGCCAGCTCAGAACACGAACCTGCTTCTTGACCGTGGTCCTCTCCAACGAGGCAGGAACAGGGAGATGCTGAGAGCAGCAGGCTGAGGGGCAGCCCCCAGAGCTGGAGGAATGGCTCTGCCCCTCGGGGGCTGTGTGCCCCTGGCGAGGTTGAATGACCTCTCTGTGCTAGGCGACCAGTCTTCCCCCTGCCCCTCACTTGCTCTTCTCTGGAGGGCCACAGAGAGATGGTGAGGCAGGGGAAGGGGCTCCTGCGCTGGTTCGGCTAGAGGGTTGCAAGCCTGCCCCCCCCGCCCCCCTCAGCTGCCAGCAGATGAGAGTCAGTGCGCCGGGCTCCTAAATCGTGCTTGTGGGCTGGCTGGCCGGGACCCGCGACGTCCCTCAGGAGGGCTGCAGGAGACGCCGAGGGCCACTTTCCCAGTTCAGCCAGGCCTCTCTGCTGAGGACCAGTCTTGCACTGGAATCTGCACTGGGATGTCCGGGGAGGCCGCTCCTGGCTCCGCAGGGCCACCACCGCGGGGCTCTGTAGTTCAGACCCAGGGCCTCCCCAGCTCCCAGCGCTGCCCCACGCGGCCAGCCCCCTCCGCGCCTCGGCTCTGCCCCTCCCACGCTGACGGCCTGCAGCAAACTGCCTCAGCTTGCTTATCTGCAAAACGGGTGGAGCGACAGTGGCCGCCTCGTGGGGTGGTGGTGGGACCGACACAACGTGCGATGGGCTGGGCGGCTGATAACCAACGGAGATTTACTTTTCACAGTTCGGGATGCCGGATGTTCGAGATCAGGGTGCCAGTGAGGGTCCTGTTCCGTCCTGCTTGCGTCCTCACACGTCCGAAGCCAGGAGGGAGCTCTGCGGGGTTTTATCAGGGCACTGAGCCCACGCGGGGGCCCACCTCCTCATACCCTCACATCTGGGGTTGGGACTTCAACACATGCATCGGGGTGGGAGGAGAAAACTCCCAAACAAGCAGCTGGGAACCTTCCTAAGTCCTGTAGCTTCACCTTCTCAGCGTGACGGGTCCAGAAAGTGTCGGACGGAACAGGATAGGGGCCCAGAGGCGTGGGAAGCACCCTCCGTCCTGGCCCCTCTGGAATGTGCCCACCGGGCTCCCATGGGGGGAGGGCAGCAGGGCCGGCTGATCACCACCCACTGCCTTTTCTCGTGGGGCCCACAGATGAGAGTGGTTTCTGCATTTCTAAATAGTTGAAAAAACGGAAATCACGACAGGTGGCAATCATCTGAGACCGGAGCCTCGGGTACAGCCGGCGCTCCGTGGACACGGGCGCTGCCCTCTGCGACAGAGGCTCCCCGACGCGGCTCAGCCTTCTCACAACGTTCCCGACGCGTATGCGCTCACATCGTGCTTTCTCCTTCAGGTGACACCCGTTCACGTTCTGAGCCACGAACCAGGGACTGCAGCACGGCCTCCGCGGTGTCCCTGGCCGTCCACGTGCCTCTCCCGCATCCCAGCCTTGGAGGCTTTGCCTCCGACAGCCTTCCCCACGCAGCTCAGTCCCTCCAGCTCCTCCGCAGGCCCGAGCGCTCTGTACCCAGGCCCCCTATGTCTCCCGCCGTCCCCCTCTTTGTCCGGGGCCCACGGCCAGACTAACCATCCCAAACGACCACAGTAATCACCAGCTGGCTACAGCACCCATCATCCCCACGATCAGCCCTTCAGCCGGGCATTCAAGGCTGCCTTGACTTGCTCTACCCCAGCCTCCCCGCCTCCCCCGCTCTGTGAACCCCTATAGCCCAGCGGCGTCTCCCCATTGCTCCTGACACATGGAGGCCTTTGTTCACGTCAATCCCTGTACTTGGAGTGTCCACCCTCGTTGACCAGCCCAAGTCTCCTAGGCCTGGCTCAACTCCCACTTCCTCCAGGAAGCCTTCCCAGGCCTTCTCGGTCCCACGTCAGAGTTGCATTTACCACAAAGCGAAAGGGGCTCAAGTTTCAGGGCCCCTCCGTGGGTTCCTTCCAAGACCTCAGGAGGCGAGCCCTCCAACAGTATGTTCACGTGGTTGTATATTTTAGCACACTTTGCAAAAGTTAGCTGTATTAACAGCAATGGGTGAAGACCAGCCCCTCCCTCTAGACCACCTCCCCACGTCTGGGCTCGCTCGCCCTCCGGTCGGGAGGCCTTGGAGAGCCAGCACCATTCCGGGGATCAGGCCAAGGCAAAATTCAGTTGGGAGTACATTTAGTTTGGATTTAGTGGGATGGTTATGTGGCCCTCAGTGACTTCTGTATAAAGAGCCTATGCATAGCTCTTTATTTTTTAGTTTTTATTTGAATTCCAGTTAGTTAACGCACAGCGTTCTATTAGTTTCAGGTGCGCTGTATTGTGAAGGTTTCACCGGATACCGGGTCATAGGAAAGATTCAGACCCAAGTTTGTCTGACTTGTTGGCTACTGATCTTAAGAATACAATCTTTTAGGGGACGCCTGGGGGCTCGGTCTGTTGGGCGTCTGCCTTCAGCTTGGGTCACGATCCCAGAGTCCTGGGATCGAGCCCCACGTCCAGCTCCCTGCTCAGTGGGGAGTCTGCTTGTTCCTCTGCCCTTCCCCCTGCTCATGCTTTCTCTCTCTCAATAAAATCTTAAAAAAATATATCTAAAAAAAAAAGATTATACTCTATTGGCCTCATATGCTTGGAGACTCATGGTCAGGCCTTTGATTCCCTGGTTAAAGGCTGGCTAGTCTTTCAGCTTTCGACATTGCTTCCTACCCGCCAAAGACTCCCCCATGCTTTCCTGCCTCGGGGCCTCCATGCCCCCTGCACGCCCTCCATCACGCAGGTGCTCCTCCCGCCACCCCCCTGCCCGGTCAGCTGGAAGGGGCCCAGCCCGATCCTCTGTATGCCTCTGACTGGTGTCCTGACAGTCTGACATGACATACTGACACCCACGGAGACAAGATGAAGCTCACAAGACACACGGCAGCGTGGACGTTGAAGACGACCGTTAATGAGGTTATAGGCCAAGGCCTACGAAGACAGCCAACGCCTTGGAATCTTCGAGCTCATAAAGGAAAGAGCTCCGGCAGAGACTTCCTCGCGTGGGATCACTTACACGATGTTATCAGCAATGAGCCACGTAGCTAAAAGAAACATTTCTGAACTAAGCCAATAAAAGCCAAAGTTTGGCCAACGATACAAGAAGACTGACAATATTGCTATTTTCTGTAGAGATGATTTTACTAAACTGGTTGAAATATAAAGAGGAGATCAAAATTCAGCCCAAATCGTAGGAGTAAAAATGTCACGTGGGTGGGTCAGCAGGTAATTTTTTTAAGTTAATTTTTTAATGGTTTTGTGATGTCTATGGTATCGTTCTCTTTTTTTTAAAGATTTCTTTATTCATTTTAGGAAGCAGGGGGACAGAGCGAGAGGGAGAGTCTCAAGCAGACTCCACACTGAGCACGGAGCCCAACGTGGGGCTCGATCTCAGGACCCTCAGATCATGACCTGAGCCGAAATCAAGAGTCAGACGCTTAACCCACTGAGGCACCCAGGCGCCCCCCATCTTTCTTTTTTAATTAAAAAACGCTTAAATGTTTTTTTCACTTGCAATTTGCTGTGATTTACTTTCTCATTCTAAATAAGATTAACTTTTGTGCTTCATTTTGTTTTCATGATTTTGTATTGCTTTGTTAAGGAGAGCTCCCCACGCCGCACACACACTAAAGCCTGGGTCCGCCCCTGTCCTTCACCCCTGGAGGGGACCAAGTTCTCCCTCTCTAGACCTGACCTTCCTCCGCTTGTGCCTGTTCCGCCAGGCGACCCAGGCAGAGACGCGGCTTGGATCCCATCATAAGCTGACCCGCGAGCCTCCGCAGTTGGACTGAGCCGCCCGTCAGCCGAAGGGCGCGCTGCCCGCCAACAACCCCTCCCTCCCCCCCAGCACAAGACTCTCCCAGCCACGGAATCAGCTCCTAATCGTTGTGCACCGGGAAGGGTCCCCCACGAAGACTCCCTTCTGGAAGCCCTGAGAACTTTCCAGACATCTGTTAAGGGGAACGGGATTTTAGAAGCTAATTTGTTTCCGATTCATGGAATGGAGCTCTTTAAAATGCATCTGTTTACTGCAGACACTTTGTACAAGATATAAAAATCAGTGGCAAATGTCACATTTCAGTGGAAGTAAATCCAGTGAATAAGAGCTCAAGCAGCCCTTAACAAGGGACACTGTTTGCTGTGAAGCAGGCAGCATCATGATCCTACATCGAGGCGCCAGGACGTCCTGGTCGTGGAGAGGCCCCCAGGAGAAAGCTGGTTTCCTTTGCCTTTTTGCCCTGCTCTGTGTCAGGCCCTGAGGACATCCTGCTGGGGAGACAAGCCCCACACGGCAGAGGCCAGCTGCTGTGCCCAGAACCCTTCCACGGGCACTGTGCCACCCAGCGCGTGTCCACTGCAGCCTCGCCAAGGCCCTGGGACGGAAGTCACGGCACCCCTGCTTTGGAAGCAGAGCAGAGGAGGAGAGGACCCAGCCGACAGCCGCGGAGAGGGGCTCATCTCTGGGCGCCCGGCCCCTGGGCCAGGAGCTCCCCCACCCACTCCCCGTGGGAGGGGGGGCCCCGCAGGGAGGGCGTCTGAGAAGGCTTCCCACCCGGAGTCCCCCCACTCTGGCGCAAGAGTGCGTCTGGGGTGGGGGCTGGGAGAGCAGGAAAGGCACTCGGGTTTTCAGAGCAGACTTCCGAAGGCCCTGGGTTCTCCTGGCAGATGGGTCAGCCTGGGCCCCCCTCCCCTCCTCTCCCCTCCCTCCCCTCCCCTCCTCTCCCTTCCCTCTCCTCCCCTCCCTCCTCTCCCTTCCTCTCCCCTCCCTCCCCTCCCTCCCCTCCTCCCTCTCCCCTCCCCTCCCTCCCTCCATCTCTCCCCTCCCTCCCCTTCTCTCCCTCTTCTCCTCTCCCCTCCCCTCCCCAGCTCCTGCCCCTCTTTTTCTCATATATTATGCTCCCATCCCCTGTTTCTCAAAGACAGTATGGGTTTTTTCCACTTCCATACCTTTGTTCACACAGACCCCTCTGCCTGAAGAGCCCACTCCCCTTAGGAAATCCTTCAGGTCAAGTTCCAACATCACCCCCTCTGATCTGAAGACCCCCTTTAGGGTTGTGACCCTTGGCATCAAGTGTGTGCTGTGCTCAAACGCGGGAAGGCTTTGGCAGCTGGGAGCCCATGTCTTCCTCCTTCTCCCCTCTTTGAGGGCAGGACCCCCCATTTGTCGCCACTTCTCTGCCTGCGGACAGTGGGTGCTCCGTGGACGCGCACAGTGAGGACAGACTTCCGTGCTGACGCATGGTCTGGGGGCAGCGGGACACACAGTGGGCACCCGTCCCTCCCCGGGGCCAGCTGCGGGTCCTGGACACTGGCCCGCCCCCCCCCCCCCAGCAAAAGCAAAGCCAGGGAGTGTTGATGATCAGGATGTTCAGACCACCAGCGTGCCCGACCCTCTCCCTGGAAGCCTCCGGCTTGGGGAAGGCGGGGCAGAAACACCAAAGTCAATTCTTCCCCACCTGCTAGTGAAGAACCCAGGCAGGCAAGATGGTCCTCACGCCTTTCTCCTGCGTGGCTTCGTGGTCTGACGCTTTCACGGCCACAGCCGAGTTTTCATTCCCATGAGCACCCCTGTGGGGCTCTGCTGTTTTACACACGAGACATGGGAGGGAGGACTGGGGAGGCCTCGGCCAGCCCACTGCACGTCACCCAGGGGGAGAGGGCTCGGGGGCCCCCCGGAGAGAGGCGGACAGAGCGCTCTGACCGCATCATGGTCACTCAGGGGGCCTGTCCCCTCTGCGGACTGACCGCGTCATGGTCACTCGGGGGGCCCGTCCCCTCTGCGGACTGACCGCGTCATGGTCACTCGGGGGGCCCGTCCCCTCTGCGGACTGACCGCGTCATGGTCACTCGGGGGGCCTGTCCCCTCTGCGGACTGACCGCATCATGGTCACTCGGGGGGCCCGTCCCCTCTGCGGAGAGGCAGGAGGTGGGGAGTGGTCCCAAAGTGAGCTCCCGCCCCGCAGACGTCCTGCACTCGCTGCCTTTGGGCTTGGATTTGGTGGCACATGGGGCACCTCTGAAGTCTGGAGGAACTCTCCTGGCCCACTGGGGGCTTGTGAGCCTGGGGACGAAGCCAGAGGGGGAGGAAGCCTCGGCGCCAGGGTCTCAGGGTCCTGACAGCCTGGGGCCCGCAGGGGAGGCCAGACTCGGCCCCCTGCTTACTCCTCACCAGAACAGCCCGGCACCGGCTGTTCCCTCCGCAGGCCTCCCACACCACGTGACGATGCGTCTCTTCCAAGGGTCACGAAGGGGGCCCTCCGGTAGATTTGGGCCGGTATGTTCTGTTTGGCCTACAGAATGGCTTTCAGTTTAATTTTGTTTAATTTTTAAAACTTGGCCCCTGGCAGCTGTTACGTACCATTCGGCATTTCTGCTCCTGCCAGGCCGTCAGAGCCGCAAGCACGGTGCCTCCCTCCCTGCCTGGCGGGTGCAGCTGGAGGCCCGAGGCTCGTGGGTGTCACCCCCCGGTCCTCACTCACCGCGTCACCTGCCCTGCCTGCGCTAGCAGCCGACCGTGCCACGGGGCTACACGGGAAAGTCAAGAGCCTGGACCCGTTGATCTGCGGCCACGTGAACCACGGCTCCCAACGGCCAATCGTCGGATTTCCCTCAACCGCCTCCCCCTCACTTGGGAAGGAGCCGTGCTGAGTGCGCCTGCCCCGCCGCCCGGGACGGCTGTGGGTCAGCGCGGCCAGCGAGGCTGGGCCCGGGAGCCTCGAGGGTGGCCTCTGCGGCCTGGCTGTGGGAGCTGAGGTCAGACTGGGCCAGGGAATGCTACAGGACACGTGACCGGCCAGGCACTTCCTTGTGCCCACTGTCACCTTGGCAAGCTCTCCGGAGCAGGCCCAGGGGCCCTGAAAGGCAGGCCTGGGTAGCCACTAGGGGGTGAGTGATGAGGGCTGCAGGGGGGTGGCATGCTGCTCTGGCAGAGTCCCCAGGATGGGGGACAGCAGCTACAGCAAATGCCCCGGGCCAAAGGCCAGGCTGTTTGGCATTATCGTCTTCCTTCTTTCCCGCAAAAGTCCAGATGGAAAGGCGTCTCTCCCCTTGCCCCCACGTGTGGATAGTGCCTCCCAGCTGAGCGCCAGGACAAGGTGGTCCAGAGTCTCCAATGGAGCTTAGCTCGGCGTCTGTGGAGCAGGGAACGTGGAGGAGCATCTCTGACAAGCGGGCGGAGCGCTGGGTCTGCAGGCCCGCGATGCTCTGCGCCGTCTGGAGAGCAGGAGGGCGTGGGGCCCTGGGGGCGTCCACCACCAGGCACCGGGCCCAGCCATCCCCACCCCTCAGCCACCTCTGGGTGCCTCTGCACAGAGCCTGCCACGTGGTCCCTGGCTGGTGTCCTGTCCTCGTCACCGAGGGTGCGGGAGACGAGAGGGGCCATCCAGCCCCCGGTTATTAACTGCCCTTCCCTGTTTAGAGTCCTTGGAAGTGTCAGCTTATTTTCTGCTGAACTGAAAGCAATCTTCGCATATTCTGCTAACGCTTTCTTTCCTCTGAGCCCAGCAAGCAAATGAAAAGATGAGACCCGAGAACTGATGGGCAATGGCCATGCTCAGGACAGTGGGGGATACACTGGTGAAGGATGTGTCGAAATCATAGATGCTCCAATCATCCTTTTATTCTTCCTGATAAACGCGGCCATCAGGAGGGGCATCCTGCACAGGGCGGACCATGGGAGGCTGGGCCAGCAGATACCGCCTCTCAGCTAAGACTGATCAGGCCCCTACACTTGCAGATCCACAACCCCGTGTGTCTTCTAGCAGCCTCCACGGACAGGGAGAGAGGGTAAGCGTGGAGAGCAGGGTTCGGAATCCCAGCCCAAATCCTGTTTACCAGCAGTGCAGCTTGGGTGGTTTATTTAACCTGTGGCTCAGTTTGCCCATGGGCAGAACAGGGGTGATGAGCACACCGGCCTCCCAGAGTCGGGTGAGGGCCTGCCGTCCCGGAGAGCACAGAGGGGCTAACAGACTGCCAGCCGGGCCGAAGGGTGAGCCGGCTCCAAGCTCGGGCACTCCCGGCTCTGAACACCTGCTCTCCCGGAGAGCTGCAGACAACTGGCCTTGAGCGTGAAGGACCAGACTTTCCCGGGAGACAAGGTCTGACCATATGCGAAAACAGCGGCCCCAGGGGCCAGCAGGTCTGTTCAGGGTCAGGTCCACACACGACTGACGGCCCGGGCACCTGCTTCTCCTGCATGCACCCCGCCCCCACTTCCTGCACCTTCCCCTTTAAAACCCTCCGGCTCTGCCTGGACACGAAGATGGTCTTTGAGAGTATTGTGCGGAAGACCCTCGCCGACACCTGCGGGCCGGGCCCGGGCATCAGGGCCCCTCAAGGCTCTGACCCCACCCAGCCTCCTGCTGCCTGTGGGATCGCGTGTTCCCCTCAAGACTGAAATACAAGCCGCCCCGAGCAGGCTGTTGTGATTTACTCAGAAACCCCCATCGCTGCTTCTGAACCTGGAGGGTGAATGGGCTCAGCTGGGTGCCTCTCACGGGGGGCTTTGTCCCGGGGACGTGGAGGCTCAAGGGTGGCCGAGGGTCCCGACAGAGCCCAGCCTCGGCTGCGGAGGGCAAAAGCGTCACCACCATCCCCATTTTACCTGTCGAGGCGGCCACAGCCCCAGCTCAGGTGGAGGAGCCCTGGACGCCGCCTGCTGGAGGGTGAGCGTTGAGGACTCTGTCGGCGCTTAAAACCACCCGAGGCCCTGCGCCTTCTTCCGGATTCCCTCCCGCCCCCTGCTCTACCTGAAACCCCCCGCCCCCCCCCCCCCCGCCCCGCGTCAGCGCTGCCCGCCATCCGAAGCCCTCAGCACGCTCCCTGCCCCCAGGCCACCGCCGAGCCCCCTGTGCTCGCGACCACCATCACGGGGCTTCATCCTCGCGGAGTCCACCGAGGTGGCCGAGCAGGGAGACGGCAGCCCCAGCAAAGGTTCGCGCGGCGGGGAGAAGCTGCAGGAAGCGCGAGGAGGCTCGTCACGTGCCTGGCGTCGTAGGTGGGTGATATTTTCATTTTTCAGTATTTCCCGAAACTTCTACAAAGTCCATCTATAACTTGAATCATCAGAAAAATATTTTGCTGGGAAGAGTACACTTTAAAAATAGATGGCAAGCGTTTCTTGCCCTGAATCCAAAGCCCTCGGCTATTAAGCTATTCAAATCTTTGTCCTCCAAAGAAGCAACTTGTCTCTAATTCCAAAGTCCACTCTCCATAAAGGGGACAAAAATACCTCACGACGGATCAAAGGTGGACAGAAAGAACCTTTCTGCAGCACAGGTAGAAACTGGAGCAATCCTAGGCTTCTGGTAGCGAGCAGTGAGCGTTAAAAGATGCAGTCGCATCATGTCTAGAAGCGGGTTTCTTTCCATCCCCGGGGGTCGCCGTGTGTCCTTCTGTGATTCCGCAGGGCCGGCTCGGACAGGACAGCGAGGCTTTGGCCGCTGAGTCGTGACTCTTGTGGCAAACAGGGAAGGAAGAGCTGCCGGGAAGCCCGTCGGGGGGGTTAACGTGCGTCTCTCTGGAGCCTCGCAGAGGAACGGGGCTCCTGGCTCGGCTGCTGGCGGGGGGCCTTCCAGGGCTGCGTCCTTTAAACCAGACAAGTGTGCAGTCCGTGCTCCTCTCTCCAGGCAGGGCTGGTCATCCCCGAACTTCGGCTTCTCGAGTTCAGTGTGCCTCATCAGGTCGGGCCGAGCTTGTTCAAGAATGTGCACGGCCAGCTCTGGGCTGGGCAAGTCTGGGTCCGGGCTGCCGGGCTGGCTTCTGAATGTGCCCTTTGTAACGAGCTTCCGGAGCCTTCCTGCAGCGGAAGGTCTGCTCTATCATCAGATCTGGGCTCCACACACGCTTCTCCAGACCTGCTGTGTGACCACACGGCGCTCGGGAGTTTTACATATTCTCCACAAGCTCTTCCCACAATTTAGGGGTCAGCACTCATACGTCCATTTGCCTGGGAGAACTCGGAGCTCGGAGCAGTGGGGGGCGGTTCTCGGTGGTCCCATGGCTGTAAGCGGCGGGGTCAAGATCTGGATCCAGAGGCCCTCGTGTTCCCCTGGGAGAGCAGTTCGAGTGTTCTGTAATCCGTGACTTCGACCAGCCGAGGCACTGATTACTGGGTCACCGTCTCGCCCGCCTTCCACCGTCCAGCCCCATTCCACATGTGGGAAGACCTTTCCTTAAACTGTCCCTCACCCCCCACCACCTCTGCTTCTGAGACGCCTCCAAGTTCTCTCCTTGGAGTCACAGGTGGGGGGACACCTGCTCTGAAGCGGGGTGGCCGTGGGGGTGGGTGGGGTGCATTGGGAAGAGGGAAGTCAACTCTGGACAGCGGTCTGGCCCCTGAGACCGTGCAAATCCACTCTCCCCACGTGAATGTAGACACCCAGGATCTAAGGAGCATTCTCAGAAATCAGACACGTTGCTGAACACAAAGACAATTTCAGGAGAGCTAGATGTCACTGGGCATGCATACTGATGAACAGTAATGTCCTTGCTCCTCTGGAGACGTGGCCTCTGGGAAGAGGCAGGATTTTCAAAGTTCAGTTTACCAAAAGTGGCGACATTTCTCTATTCTTCTGTGGACACTGAGAAAGGATGTAGCAGCATTTTACACGGGGTGCAGGGAAGGGGGACACTCGTGGTGACTGCCCCTGGGACCGGGGTCACATGCTGGGGGTTGAGTCCAGATGTTTATTTGTCCAGCCCACTGGCCCCCTGAAGGGCGCCTCTCTCAAGCATCAGTCAGTAAGAGAGGGAACAGACTACTTCCAAGAGGAGAAGAGAGTCATTTTGGAGGCTGAACGGCCATACTACTGAGCCACACTATTGATGGAGGTCCCTTCCAGGGACCTGGTGCTATGGCTGTCCCCAGGCTGTCCCCAGGCTGTCCCCAGGCATGGGCCTTCACTGCCGTGCCAGCTTGGACAGCACCCTGTCAGCTACAAACAGGCCAAGTTCAAGTCCCATTCTGTCAGCTGTTGTTATGGACTTACTGGTGGCCCCTGCCCCCATATTCATACGCTCAAGTCCTAACCCCGGCATCTCAGAACGTGACTGTATTTGGAGAACAGTCTCCAAATGTATTTGGTCTTTTACTTTTTTTTTTTTTTTTTAAGTAGTCTCCATATCCAGCATAGGGCCCAACGGTGGGGCTCGAACTCAGGACCCTGTGATGGAGACCTGAGCTGAGATCAAGAGCCGGACGCTTCACTGACGGAGCCCCTCAGACACCCCTGGAGAAGGGTCTTTTGAAGAGGTGATTAGGGTAAAATGAAGTCAGATGGGTGGGCCCTAACCTCATACGACTGACGGGGGTCCGTGTAAGAAGAGGAGATGAGGATGCACACATGCACAGAGGGGGGACCGTGTGAGGACGGGGGAGGAGAGACCAAGGGGAGGGGCCATGTGAGGACGGGGGAGGAGAGACCACGGGGAGGGGCCATGTGAGGACGGGGGAGGAGAGACCACGGGGAGGGGCCATGTGAGGACGGGGGAGGAGAGACCACGGGGAGGGCCCGCAGAAGAAACCAGCCCTGCCAACACCTCGATCCTGGACTTGTAGCTTCCAGGACCGTCAGAAGGTACGTCCCTGTGTGTCAGCCCCCAGTCTGGGGCGGCCCCGGAGGCTAATACAGCGTCCTGGTTGTACGAGCTACACCTGGGCGGCACGGACGGGGCCCCCGAGGCCCAGCAGCAGCACGACACACCGTCTGCCCTCTGTCTTGGCGAGTGTGGGGGCTGGGCTGCACGCGGGCGGTCCGTGTCAATGCCCCTGTGGCTAGCGGAGGGGCACAGGGCAAAGGTGAGGGGCTGTCACCTTCCCCCTCACTGCCTCATTGTCTACAGTCCCAACTCGATGCCATTTCATGAGCCGACCCCAGGTAATTGTTGAGAAGGATTCTGAGGCCCATTCCGGCTCTGTGGGAAAGAACGTCATGATGGATGAGCAGAGTCTGCTCTGGGCAAGGGAAGGAGGCATCACAGATGTGTGTGCCGTAAATCTGCAGTCTTCTAGAACACAGGGAGCTCCACCCGAGCCAAGGAGAAATCAGGGTGGCCAGAGGGAGCTGGGTATGATTTCAAGGCCAAACAGCCCCAGGCCGTTGTGGCCCACCAATGCCGCCCACCGGACGGCAAACAGAGGTCATCATGACCATTACCTCTGGTTAACTCATCAGGGCCGCTGAGCATGAAAACATACACCCCTATTCATGTCCGTGGAAGGAACTGTGGGTCAGTCCCCACCGCCCCCGGCCTGGACTGCAGGAGGGGTGACATGCCCCTTTCTGACCCTGTTGCAATCTGCAGGGTGAACTCCAGGGTATCTGTCATCACACCATCCCAAGGACATGGATGAAATGCCATTTTGGGGTCCATGAGTTCCATGGGGCCAAGGGACAAGGAGATGGATCTTTTAGAAGAAGGACAGACAGCCGAGGGCTCGGCCTCCCTCCCTGGGGCATGCATACACTGAGCAGGCTGCAGTGTGGTCCAGAGGTCAAGGGCATTGCCTCCCAGAGTGGTGCTGGGCTTCTTCCCCTCCTCCCTCTCTCCTTCCCTCCTCCCTTCCTCTCTTCTCTTTCCTTCCTTCCCTCCTTCCTTCCTTCTTTCCTTCCTTCCTTTATTGGTTGGGGAGGGGCAGAAGGAGAGAGAATCTTAAGCAGACTCCACACCCAGCACAGAGCCTGACTCGGGGCTCGATCTGACAACCCTGAGATCATGACCTGAACCAAAATCAAGAGTTGGATGCTTAACCAACTGAGCCACGCGGGCGCCCCTGGGTTGCCTCGCTTTATATTAAGCAAAGACAAATTATGGAGTAGAACAAAACAAATTTTTAATTGAAAAATAAAGAATTTTTTTAAAATTTAAAACATAAAAATAGAGTGTAGCCCTATAAACCGAACATGAAATGTGTGCCTTGAGACCCTTTACTGAGGCCCCAGGGCCACATTCCTTTTGGGGTCATTAGTGGTTTTCAGCGGGAAAGTGGAAGGAGCTCTAGTCTACGTGGGACCGTGCCAGGTCCGTTCCTCCCTCGGTCTGTGCCTGTCCTTGCCATTGGGATGGTAAAAACGTGAAGGTCAAGGTGACGGTGTGGGCCCTGAGGAGAGGGCTGGGGAGGCACCTGTTCTGTTTTCAGACTGGACTGTAAGCGAGAGGCAAGAACAGTCCTGGGCGGCGTCCGGGCAGGACAGGACTGCAGGGGTGAGGCGGAGCCACAAGCACACTCAGGGGGCTCATGCTCGTGCAAGCCCCTCTGTGCCACAGGGGCCCCACGGAAGCGAGTGGCTCAGGGGGTGAGTGGAGGCTGGGGATTCTGGGATTAGGAATCCCAACCTCATCTCTTCCCTGGAGGACAGTGTCCTTCTATGTTTCCCTTGAAATAAGTTCCCCGAGGGGGCTCTGCCTGGAAGGGCTTGAAACATCCTTGACCTTGGGGGCACAGCAAGGACCCCTCCAGAAATGTCCAGCCATCAGGGCACGTGTTCAAGAGCACGCAGAGGAATCTCCACTGAGCTCTGATGTCCACGGTGGAGACAGGGCAGACTGTGGAAGGGAAGGTTCACGGGACTTCCTTTATAAAGCACCTGCTACGTCCTCAACGACGATTCCCATGACAACCCAGCAAAGAAGGCAACGGTGTCCTAAGTTTACAAACGGGAAGACTGAGTCTCAGAAGGAGTTAGAAGCTTCCGTGCAACAACCAGCCATGATAGAGACCAATTACAGAGGGACCTCGCCTGCGGCCTCTGTACGCATTAGCTGATTTCATTTCACCCTCACAAAGTGCAACTGGCAATCCCAGCTAAGGGCAAATACCCTCTTGTGTGCTGCCTGCGGACTCTCAATCAGGGATGTCCTCCTCCCGGGACAGGTGCAGCACAGGTGAGAAGAAGCCAGGCTTCACGACCAGAGGAGCCCCGTCGGGAATACCAGCTCTCCTCCCCCGAAAGGACCTTGGGTAAGTTGTGCTGCCCCTGTGCTCCCGGGAGAACAGGGATAAGAACTGCCCCCTGGGAATTAGATGGCAGCATGCCAACAGCGCTTAGCATGCGGTAAGTGTTCACAAGTGAAACTGACTTTCAGATGCCAGTTCTCCTGGGTTTTGCAAATGAGAGACTGATGCTCAAAAGGCAACTTGCTTACAGTCACCGGACCAAGGCAGAGCCCAGAGCAAATGCTGACCTGCTGGCTGCAAGCGTCAGGATTCTTTCTTCCCTGCGAACACCCCGGAGAACGGACGTTCGCGGGGCTGATCCTGAGTCGTCAGGAAATGTCTGGATGCCCATGAGCCAGCTCTCTGATTGTAGGAAGCACCTAATGCACTTCAGGAATATTTCCTTCCAAAACCATTGGAATAGTTGAAAATGTTGTCACTTCCAATGTACATGGGAACCTCAGTCATCTCAAGAATTTCCGGACATGGACCCGTTCCAGAGCCTTTGACGCCAAAATTCATTCATTATGGTCTTCCTTCATACCAGAACTTATTAGAAGCATTAGCCTCAGAGTCTTGGAAACTTGTCAGTTTTATGAGCACTGTTCTTTCTAGCATGGCTGGACAGGAGAATTTAAGGACATTGTCCTTGATACCACTTCCACCATTTTCCACTTCAATCATGGAAACACGGTTGAATTTGAGAGATACTGTGCACAAACCACCTTAGCAGCTTTTGAGTCTGTGCTATGATAGTGTAATCCGGTTGTGTAAATATTTGTTGGAGAAAGATTAACTAGCAAGGCAGTTAATGGCTGCCTCCCTCATTAGCCCAGGAAGGAAATAAACTGGAAAGATGAGCCATTCTCTATATCACAACTTATAAGCAGTCACTAAGCATCTAGACAAACTACTTTTCTTCCAAGCTAATTAAGGTTCATACTATTGGAAAAAAAAAAAAGTCTTTATTTCACCATAACCTTGTTCCATGTAAATTTTCATTTTAAATATCTAACGGCCAGAGGTTTGCTACAATTTTCCAAATTCATTTGACTTCAGAGACACCTTATACTTCATGCATTCATTGCTTGCATGTTGTTCATAAATAATAAATACAGCCGAAAAGAAGTGATTGGGGGAATTAATCGTTCAAGACAGGAGCATATTAATGCAAACATTACACTGAATAAATGAACAGCCTACCTTCAATTTCTCTTTTGGATAAATGTGAAGTTACCAGTTTCAGAGCAGTTTTCCAGAGATAAGTGTTTGCTTGCACAACTTCCCTCCTAGTGGGTCCTCAAAGCTGGTCTTATGCTGAGCCATCCCTGAAAATGGAACCTTCACCCAACTCCAATTTGTAAGTCACATCTAAGGCCTTGGATGTTCGGCTTTATGATGGCCTAAGCCCTTTCTGCAGGTTTTCGAGGACAACACATCAGGTTAGTACAATTCCTCTCAAGGGGAGCCTTCAGGAGGCAGAAGGACACGCAGAGGACTCGAGCCCCCCAGCCCCTAGGCATAGACCCCCTAATCTACTGGACACAGATGTGACATAAAAGAGTAAGACTGCATCGCCCTGCCAAGCCAGACACTCTGGTCCTCTGTCTGGACTCCGGGGAGGCTCGGGGCGACCCACCTAAGGATTGAGCTGATGCGACTTGGATTGGAGCAGAACCTTTCCCAACGAGGCCTGCTTGGGGGACTTATCTCTGGGTCGGAAGCCACATTGTGACCTAACTGAGAATCTAGTGAGAAGGTGCATCCCCTTGGTCCTTCCTGACAGTCTTTACCTTCCAGAACATTCCCTGTGGGCACTAGAGACTCTCTTACGGAATTCAGTTCCATAATGCATTCCCCAAAATACCTCCCAGAGGCATTCTCCACACTGATACGGGGAAAAGATTTGAAAGATGGCGTTAGGCTTTTCGCTGTAGATCAGGACAAAATCCGACAGACTTGACGTTTTAAAAAAGCTGCCACCAACAGAACTTTTCCCAGAAGTTACATCAGTTGTGACCTTCGTCAGCTACACTGAGCAAGCTCTATTCCCGGTGACTCTCAGCCACAAGCGGAGACCGGATTTTAGGCACAGAACTTGACGAGAAGGAATCTGTAACTTTGATTCGGTTGCAGTCGCACGCCCTCCCGCCCCCCGCCCCGGGACAGAGGGCCTAGGACCCCCGTGCGGAGGAAGGGGCTGTTCGGTCCGGGGGGGGGGGGACGCCCGGGCACCGCGGGAGCTCCCCGCTCCCGAGCCCCGAGCCCGCAGCCTCACCGGCGGCCGCGGCTCCCCCGGCACCGCGCCCCGGGGCCGCCCTGCCCGCCGACCGCCGCGCGCCCCGGGCGCAGAGGCCGAGCCAGGGGTCCCGGGCCCCGGCGGCGCGCGGCTGGACCCCAGCGGGCGCACCCCAGCGGGCGGACCCCAGCGGGCG
>NW_022589768.1:1550638-1577842 GCF_004348235.1 Phoca vitulina
CCTTTTTTAAAATTGGAAAGCAGGGAAAACGATTGCTATTTGCAGTGCATGGGATGGTCCAGCTGGAAAATCCAAACTGCAGATCGAAATAGTAGACTTTTCAATGAACTGGTCCGCTGTCAGACGGACAGACCAGATTAGCAGGGCTCTTGGGCGCTTGCTAACCTTGCAAATGGAAATGGAGAATCCCATCCTCACTAATGGCAAAACCATAAATAGCTGGGAATATAAACGTATAAGGGAATATGGTCTACTTTGTAAGAAAAAAAAAAGAAAGAAAACACCTGCTCTTTACTGGGGGACTTAAGAAAATTGAATCTATTAGGACACAATCCTTATGCTTGGACAAGAAGTGAACATAGTAACCCTATCACGTGGTCTTGGTAAATTCAATACAATCCCCTTCCAGTTCCAAGTAGAATTTTCTTTTCAACTTGAGGTAATGATTCTAGGTCTCATGCGGAAGTATAAAGAGAGAACGGTCAACAGAAAGGTTGATAAAGAAGAGTAGGAGGGACACAGGGATGAGATCATGAAAGAACGCGCCCGCATGAATGAATGAATAAAACAGAGCGACTCAGGGCTTACTGTTCAAGGAAGAGCTTCACATGCACAAATGTCTGTGGAACCTCACAACCCTGTGAGGCAGATCCCCGTCTTGCTGTCACTTTCAGGTAAGGAAATGCAGGCCCCGAGGGTAAATATCCTCCATGAGGGCACACAGCTATAGCAGTGGAGGGTCTGGGCCTCCAGAGCCAGGCATCCGTGCCAACCCTCCATCACACGGCACCGCCCTTCTCGCAAAGCAGCAGTAATTAAAACAGCATGTTCCTGGCCCAGGGATGAGTTCAGTGCAGAAGGGTGAAGAGACCAAAGTCGGCAGTACATGAGAAATTGTGGTGTTTATGGTGGCACTTCAAGTGGATAGAATGGTTGAATTTTTCAAAAAACAATATTGGCATGAGTAGACCGTAATTAGAGGGGACTGACTCTCTACCTAGCTCTCTAGAGCAAAATAAATTCCAAAATCCATCGAATAATCAATGCAAAAAAGTGAAGCCAAAAAATAATAAGATGAATATATAGGTGAATATTTGTCACAAACCTGGGATTGTGAGAACCTTTCTAAATATATCACAAAATCATAAAGGAGAAAACTAATAGATGGGATTATAAAATATATAAACAAATGTCTTTATTGAAAAAATATACAAGCAGAGTTAAAAAGTGACAAACTGAAAAAAGATATTCGCTGTCTATATGACATGGGATTGCTAAGTTCAGCCAATGAAAATACAAACACCCAGTTAAATTTGAATTTCAGGTAAACAACAAATAATATTTTAGTATAAGAATGTCCCATTCATTGTTTATCTGAGAGTCAAGTTTAACTGGATGTCCTGTATTTTATCTGGTACCCCTAATATTATAGAACATTTGAAGGTAGAAAATTCATAAAGATTTCTTATAATCAGTACAAAATATGACCATCCCAATAGAACAAGGAATAAAAGAGATGCAGGCAACTCACAAAAGAAGAAATGCTAATGTCCAAATAATAGAACAAAACAACCTTCCTGCTGCCAATAAGAAACTCGGAAAGCTGTACTTTTTACCTACTAGACCGCAAATTTTAAGATATTGACGAAGTTCGCGGCTGCTGTGGAGTTTGGGGGAAATAGGCATTGTCTGTCACTGTTGATGAAAATGTCAATTAGCACAATGTTTCCAGAAAGCAGTTTGAGAACAAATATGTAACTGAGTACTTTATGTGCTTAGCAATAAACCAAACAAATCCACTTTTAAGAGTTTATCCGAAGAGATAATTTTACAAGCAACAAAATCCGAAGAGATGATTTTACAAGTGAACAAAATGCATAAATTTTACAAGTGAACAAAATGCATAAACAACTTTGCATAAAAATATATAATAGTGAGAAGTTGGTAACAACCTAAATGTCCGTACGTAGGAGAGAGGTTAATTAAATAGTAATAACACGGCTTGAGACTTTACTGTGATTCAGGCACTGTTCTAAGCAGCTCCTGTGCACTCACCTGTCTAATCCTCAAAAACAGAACAAAGTAAAACAGACCCGTCCCATGTCCCCACGCCCCACCTCCCCTGAGTGGGAAGGTACTGTGAGCGTCTCCATCTTACAGAAGGGAAAACAGGACAGAGAGGGGAGGCAACTTCCCCAAGGTCCCACAGCTGGGAAGTGGGGGACGGGGACTTAAACGGAGCAGTTGACATTCAGGGACCACAATGTCAGCTCCCATGCTCTGTTGTGTACTTAATGGGATCTCCGGGATGGCATGCCAGAATGACTCCATCCGTAGGATGGAAGACGATACGGTCCCTAAAAATGACAACATGGCTCTGTACGTGTTGGCACAGAAAATGTTCATGACACAGTGTTAAGTGAAAAAGGAAGTTTCCAAAAACACATTGCTATAGATTAAATGTCTGTGTCCCCCCCAAATTCCTATGTTGAAACCTAATCCACCATGGGAGGGTATTAAAAGGTAAGGCCTCTCGGAGGCCCCCAGTTTATGGGATTTTTTTGTATCAGCCATAGTATGATCCCATGTATGTAAAATGGAAAATACTTGTATTTGGCTGCATATAGGCACAGAGATAAGTCTGGATGAATAACCACTAATATAGTAACAGGTTTTCTTTCTGACTGAGGGGAGTTCGGGTGGTTTTTTACTTTCTTCTTTTTTTTTTTTTTTAAAGATTTTATTTATTTATTTGACAGAGAGACACAGCGAGAGAGGGAACACAAGCAGGGGGAGTGGGAGAGGGAGAAGCAGGCTTCCCGCGGAGCAGGGAGCCCGATGCGGGACTCCATCCCAGGACCCCGGGATCATGACCTGAGCTGAAGGCAGACGCTTAACAACTGAGCCACCCAGGCACCCTACTTTCTTTTTGATATTTTTCCAAATGACTCAGGTTTTTAAATTATGAACATGTATCATTGAAATATCCGGGGGGGGGGGGGAGAACCTCAGAAAACAAAGTCTTCCCATGTTATGATTCAGTCCTTTAGGATCTTGATGTTCTAGGCTTTTCCCAAGCTTGTTGTCTCTCCCTCTGAATTCTGGGAGCTCAGATCCCTGGCTGAGGACTCAGTTCTCTGCCCGTAAATCCCAGGCATCCCTCCGGCACCTCCCGCCTGCCCCTAGCTGAGTGAGGAGGACGGTGCCCTGGACCCCGGACCTCTCGGGGCAAGTCTAGGTGCTGTCACAAAGGACACTGAGAGCCCGGGGAAGTGCTGTCCCCTTGCTGGGCCCTGGTGTCTCAGCTTTGCAATGAGATGTACAAGTTAGAGTTACCGTTGCAGAGGATAGAAATCCAAGCGAAGCTAGCTTGAGAAATAAGGCATATTCCCTGGAAGGATCAGAGACGCCAGGAGTCCAAGCAGAGTAGGACCACCCGGGCCGGCTAAGGCCCGAGCTGCGCGTGAGCCCCCAGAGCGGCTGGGAACACGGATCGGGGCTTCGCTCTCTCCCC
This sequence comes from Phoca vitulina, assembly GCF_004348235.1. Classification (NCBI taxonomy): domain Eukaryota; kingdom Metazoa; phylum Chordata; class Mammalia; order Carnivora; family Phocidae; genus Phoca; species Phoca vitulina. Next base: position 1,554,153 of record NW_022589768.1, read on the forward strand.
CCTGCCTCTGCTTCTCTCTGGGCATCTGTCTTGCTCTCCTCTTTCATTCAACACCGGCTTCCATTCCTCCTCGCTCTGCAGAATCACGCCAGCCTCCCGAGCTTTATGGAACAGCTTCGGTCACCCAAACAGATTCATTCTCTTGGTGCTTAGTCTTAAAATTTCCGAGGCAGGGCTTCATTAACTCAGCTGGGTGCTGATGTCCGTGCGGTGCATCCATCGTGGATGGGCTGTGGCTCGGCTCCAGGTCTGCAATCCCGTTTGGGACCCAGGCTGAAGAAGCAGTTTCTATATGGAGCGTTTTGGTCCTAGTGGCAGAGGGAAAGCGAGGACCGCAAGCTTGGGCTCTGCCAGACAAAGTCACACGGCCGAGCCCGGTGTCCGTGGGGAGGAAGCCTGCCGCTCCCCCAGAGCAGCGGTACCCCCCCCACAGCCAGCATGTGGTGGCAGGGGGACAGGGTCGTAGCAGAATACGGCACTGGCCACCCCAGCCGCTGGATGACATGGGTGGTGGTGCAACGTTCTGACATGTCTCCATCCAAGGAAGAAGACATGGGAGCATCCAGCAGACAATTGCAGCCATCCTGACCCCAGCGGTCCTTACGATAGGGCCGCGTGATGCCGGACGTGGGCTAAGTGGCCCCTGGGGGCAGTTGGGGTGCATGGGAAGGGATGCTGGGCTCGGAGTCAGACAAGCCCTGAGTTCACGTTCTTACTCCACCACCCACTGGATACGGAACCATGGCCGAATCACAGCGTGTGGGGTCCTCTCCTTCGGGACGCAGAGGACGGTTCTCACAGGGCAGTGACCGAGGCCAGCGCGGCATAAAATGGGCGCCACGGAGCAGAGGGTCTCACGGGGGGCTCAGACCTACTGTTAACGCTTGAAAAGAGAACATGGCCCACCTGCTCTGCTGGGAGCAAAGAGCGCAGGGCCCCTGAAAGGGGAGGTCCGATTGCTGTCCCAGTTTTTAATGGTGGACCCTCCTCTCTCACCTTGAAACTTCAAAACAGGTTGGTTTCAACAGAATTAGTTAAGCGTCACCCACATGCACCTGATTTGGGTGGATCTTGAGCACTGGGAGCCCGGTAATGGGGGAGCCTACTTTCTCTGTGATGGGGACGGAAAGTAGGGCGCACCAACCCTCCCTTGTCTGTTCGCTCTTCCCTGCCTGGAGCCGTCACCACGGGCACCAGCTGGTGCCCCAGCTGTGTCATCGGGGGCCCAGAATCTGTCCCCGGGGGCTCCCAGCACACCGATGGGTGTTCATGCCTCGGTCAGCGGGCGACGCATCTCTGACCACATCACAAAGCAGGCGTGTAGCCTCCTGACCCCCAATCCCTGCTGAGGGTCCAGGGATTCCTTCATTTCAGTGGTGAAATTCGCAAGGGGACAGTTCCGGGAAAAGTATTTCCAGACCTCTGGCTCTAACCCAGCATGGGATGGATTATGGGTGAAAGCGGTGCATTTTCTGTCTGAGGAGATGTTCAGCAAGACAGCAGAGGGCCCTGGTTCACAAGAGCCAATTTGACATTTTCAGGCATTTATTTGCAAGTCGCTTAAGCCACCGGTAGCTTGAAATCACCCGTAATGTTTTGAGCTCTGCGCGGGGGAGGGCACGTCCTGGAGAGCGGCCCGCGGTTGGAGCTCTGGCGAGGCTGGGGAAGGCCGGGCTGGTCAGTCTCCAGGGCAGGTTCCTGGGTCCAGTCCGCCACGCCTTCTCTTGAGCCCCCCAGAGGAGCACGCAGAGAGGCCGGCTCTGCCGAGTGTAGGGAGGTCTCGGCAGCGGGCGCCAACTCCTCCTCGAGCCTGCAGTCATTTTTTAAAGTTTTTATTTATTTATGTTTTTAAGAGAGAGAGCGTGCGCCAGTCGGGGGGGGTGTTGGGGGAGGAGGAGGGGCAGAGGCAGAGGGAGAGAGAGAATCTCAGGCAGACTCCTTGCTCAGCACGGAGCCCAATGGGGGGCTCCATCCCAGGACCCTGAGATCATGACCTGAGCCGAAGTCACTTAACCCACGGAGCCCCCCAGGTGCCCCCTATCCTGCCGTCATTTTTAAGGCTCTTTCTCTGACTCTCCGTTTACAATTCCTGCTTAATGAACTTGTCCGATTTATAAAATACATGAATGAACATTTCGACCACTCCTCCAAACAGAGGCCAGAACTATCCCTTTAAAACCTACTACTGCTTTGCACAGAAATCTCCAGTGGTTTTCCATTTCACTCAGAGTGAAATCCAAGGTCTTTTGGTGACTAACAAGCACCAGGAAATCAGCTGGTCCCTCTCCGGCCTCCTTTCCGACCCCCACCCGTCATGCTTCTCCAGCCCCGACATTCCCGGTCATTCCTGCCCCTGGGTCTTTGCACTTTCTGCTCTTTCTACCGAGACTGTTCTTCCCCCAGAGATGGATAAGATTAGCTCTCTCTCTCTCCTTCCTTGGCTTGAACATCAGGTTACTTCCGTGATCATTCTGTGCAAAAGAGAAACTGTCCCTTTGACTCTGTCTTCACCTCCACGGCCAGAGTGAGCGCTTACTGGGATGTTTGTGGTCTCTCTCCGCTAGAGTCCCCGTCCATGCGGGCAGGGCTTTGTTTGGTTCGATCCTGTGTCTTTAACGATTGGCCCAAGTTGAAGACACGGATGCTCAGATGGTTGCCTGGTGCAGGGGAGTCTGCTGCCTCAGCTGGGTGTGCGGGGCACGGGATGCTGCCTCCCGGGAGGGTCTGCTGGTGAGAGCACTGCTGTGAGCTTCCACCTGACTGGCCGTGTCCCAGCCCAGGGCCAGGCTCATTGCCTCGGACACCCAGGAAGAGGAGACCCCCAAAGACCCTCAGAAAAGCCCTCAGGGGCCGGTTCAGGAAGCAGGTTGGACAGAACGCACTGGGCAGGGTTCTGCACGCGACCTCGGGCCAGCCCCTCTCTCTTCCTGGCCTCCTTCTCTCCACCGGGTCAGGGCGTGTGGTGCTCTGAGCTTCCTGTCTGCTCTGGCATTCCCCGTTCCATCCCTGGATGGGCCAGGGAGGCAGCTTTTGAGGGAAAGCTTTTTGGAAAATCCCCAGCTGTTGGCTGTTGTCTGCATCGTGGTGCTGTTGATGCTTGTGTTCTGGGCTCCCTGCCCCTGCCGGATGACACAGCACGGCTGTGGGTCAGCTCATCCTTCTCCCCTGCTCACCCTGCACCTCAGGGCCGGGACCTCCAGGCTGATTTGTGCTCTCGGTGAGCTGGGAAGGCAGTGGGGGTGGGGGCGTGCAGACTTTAGTGACAGCCCATCCCTCCTCTTTGCATTTTGGGGAGGGCTGAGGGATGACCTAGTGCTAAAGGAAGAGGCTCAAGGGAAGGACATGGTGTCTGTCCGCTGGACCAGCTTGGGGTGTCCAGAGCCTGTTCTCACACAGCATCCGTACTGCTAACCCCACTTACAGGCCGGGCAGAGCAGGTAGGAAATGATGCAGACAGGGAACCTGAGGACAGAGAGGTTAAACCGTTGGTCCAGAGTCCCAAAACGTCAGGCCCAAATCCCAGAACTAGAAACCAAGTCACTCAAGTCTTTGTCCAGTGCAGTTTCTGCCATGTCTAATTGTCTCCTCTGGCACATGGTCACGCTCTTGAAATTGAAATTGTCACTGTGTGGCCAAGTGGTACCAGAGCCGGTGGTCTGTGGCTGAGCCAGACTCTCTGGGCTATAGGGCCCGGCATCTTTGCTTCACGTGGTCCCAGGTGATCTGAGTGCTGTCAGCCCTGTGGGGGCTGAGCTCCCTGGGCTCTGCATCATTCAGCACAAGAGTGCCCGCCCAATCACTGGGCCCCTCGCCTCCTCTGTCAGCCCAGAATCGGGGACAGTGTGTAGAGTGGGGGTCCGCTGAGAGGTGCTGTTGAGATGGACCTGCTACAGGGAAGGTCAGGTTCAAGTTGGTGATGCCCCACAGGAGCCATGATGCAGAACCCAGGTCTACTGTGGACCCTCTGTTCCATTCTTGCCAGAGTCTGGAGTTACTCCTCCTCCTTTGGGAACTGGCCTCCCCACCTCAACCTGGTCTCCTGGACCCTCTCTTGGAATGGGACCGATCTTCCAGCTTTCCTTCAGAGACAAGCCTGCTTTTAAGGGGCTTCCTCTGATCCTCTGGGCAAGCAGAAGACAGTGACAAATGGCAGGGGGTAGGTGGAGTGGTAGTTTCTGGAACTCACAGAGCTCTCACTGATCCTTGGTCCTGATCCTTGCTCGGTGGTTCCTGACTCTCCTCCCAATGGGTCAGGGCGGATGTTTCCCTGAATGCCCTGCCTGCTTAGAAACCCACGGTCCCCTGGAGAACCATAAGGAACCTCCGCTCCAAGAAGGACTATTTGCCTCTTCACTCCTTGTGCATCTGTCTCCCCTGGAGAACCATAAGGAACCCCTGTTCTGAGAAGGACCATTTCCCTGCTCATCCTTGTGCACCTGTCTCCCCTGAGGGCTGGGTACAAGGGCACAGCTCCAGTCACTGCTGGCGTCTCCCCAAATCCCCTTGCTCCAGCTCCAAACCACAGCATCGTCTACCAGATGGATGCAGTTCTAATTCAAGCAAGCTATGTCCCCGTGAAGGCACCACCAGAGGGAAGAGAGGCAAAGCTGGGAGATAAGACTTTTAAAAAGTTTTGGATCTGGGACAGGAAGGGAGAGAGACCGCAATGAAATCTCAGGTCACTCAATCTCCGTCTGTGATCTGTTCTTGTCTTATCCCCTAAGGCTGATGAATTTGTCATTGAAAGGGGTCATTTAGACAGTGGCAGGGTGAGAGCTCAGGTATCCTTTACTGTGATTCCCACCGCCTTGCTGACGTCCCTTGGAACAGCCTGCCTCCAGAGAGCCTGGCTGCCCAGAGTGCAGAGTAATGACGCGCCACCTCTAGCCGCGGAAGAGGGAGGGAGCCCCGTTTCCTTGTATCTGCTCTTCCGTCATCCTGTGCCTGGGAATTCCACATTCTCCACAAGGCCACGCAGGATGACATGTATTTATCTCATTTTCTCTTTTGTCCTCCCTATCCACACACGCATATGACCCCCTCCCCGCACTCATGGAACAAGTGTCCCCTGCTTTTCCATTGTGGAGTCAGTGAATAAGGGAGACGGGGTCTCCGCTCTTGTGGAATTTACAATCCAGTGGGTTAGAGTGACATTAAAGGAACATTCACACAATATCCTGTTACAATTGTGTTAAGTGTCATGACAAGCGAGGGCAGGGCACGGTGAGGGAATGTAATAGGAGAAGAGAGTGAATCTGGGCAGTGCGGAGGCTCCCTGGCGGAAGTGACACTCAGGCTGAGGTTTATAGCAGAAGCAGGGGCGCAGAAGGCAGGAGAACGGAAAGCAGACCAAGGTGGCCATATGTGCAAAAGGCCCTGAAGTAATATGGAATTCGATGTAGAGGAGGAACTGAAAGAGGGCAGAGGTAGGGGTGGGCAAGGCAGGAAACGAGGCCAGAACGGTGAGCAGAGGTTGAATGTGAATGACCTTGGAGGCCTCCATAAGGATTTCTAAGAGCAATGCGTGGCCTGAGAATGGTTTTCAGGAGGGAGGGAGTTGGTCAGATTTCCATCTTAAAGTAGCATGGGGAGAAGGTCACGAGGTGGACAGAGTGCCCATCTGGAGGCACAAGATGATGGGCCTGACCAGGGCAGTGGTGGGGACAGATGACACAGAGGGAGGACTTCCAGATTTGTTTGAGGGTAAAGCCAACAGGCCTCGGCAGTAAGCTAGTTTTAGGGAGAGAGGCCTGTGCGGAACAATGCTCAGGATGTTAGCTTGAGCAATTGGGCAAAGGTAGGGCAGGGGCTGGAGGGTGGGGCATTTGCTGAGGGGGAAAACAGACTTGGGGGGCACTAGATCATCAGTTCAGACTTAATATGCCAAGTCTGACATGTGTGTGGATGTTTGAGTGGAGATTTTACAGATAAAGTTAGATACACGGCCTCCAGCTCAGAAGAAAAGATGAAATTGGGGGAATGTTTGGGTAGTAGAAGTCATGCACCAGCTGGGATTGCCTGGAAGAAAGCAGAGACTGGGAGGACGGAGGACTCATCCTGGGGATACCAGCAGTTACATACTGGGAAGAGGAGGATGGCCAGCTAAGGAGATGGGAATGGAGTCACAGAGGGTGTTATGGAGCCTCTGGGAAAAAGTGGCTTCCAGACCAAAGGAGGCTCCTTCCAGAAGGAAGTCAACATTGAAAGCTGAGAAACCATGTCCAGGAGGGCTGAAAAGCAAGCCTGGGACTTAGCCGTGTCAAGGTTTGGGGTAACCTTCCTGAGACCAGATGTGGCAGAGGGCATGGAAGGAACTCAGACTGGAACTGGCCGAGGAGCAAGGAGGAGGAGATGAGATGGGGAGACTAAGGTCAGACAACTTGTGAGGAGAGAAGAAGGTAGGGGAGCACGTGGGGTCAGGAAAAGTGTTTTTTGTTGTTGCTTGACTTTGTTGTTGCTTTTTGTTTTTTTCCAGAGTGAAATGACTTGAGCAGTTTGGATGCTGATAGGACAGATCCAGCAGAGAGAGAGAGGCTGATGTGGATAATGGCTGATTCTAGAGCCCCGAGAAGGCTGAGGGTGGGGTCCAGGAGGAGGGCTGACCTCTACTGGGAGGCAGGTGCTCCCCTATCATGTCAAGTGGAAAGGTGCAGCCTGGCCGCAGATAAAGGCAACTTTGTGAATGCCACCGAGGGGTGCAGGCTGCCAAAGAGGATGTGTCACAGTCTTTGCTGCCCTGGAGACTGTGAAGGTCACTGGTGGCATTGCAAAGGGATCTGGTGCCATTTCCATGGAGGTTCTGGGCCCGTGGAGCAGGACCTCAGGTCCTACCTCCTTGACCGGCAGGGAGGCAAGTGCATCCCTGGGAATGTTGTAAAAACAGCAGGAGGGCCACTGGGGCCACTGTGACCACTGGGACCGCTGGAGCTGCTGGGGCATGGTGACACTGAGCAAGATGCAAGCCCCTTTCTGCTCCCGCTGTGTTCCTGCCCCCACTTGCCCCATGGCCTGCACACCCTGGGGCTCCAGGGAGCTCGTTGTCGTGGGCACCGGGCCATATGGTAGAAAGCAGGATGAATTCCCCCACACGGCTGAGCCAGCTCAGCATGCTTTCCATTCAAGCGGAGGAACACAGCTGTCTCCTTCCCAAGGCCGTGGGAACAAGTCGCACAACCCATGTTTAACCCTCGTGAGTGGGCACAGGGTGCTCTAGCCCACGCACTATCTGTCATTCAGAAAAACACCTGCTAAACTCTCCCAACGGTGCCCATAGATGGGAAGCCGACTGTCCCTGGTTTGACAGTGTTTAGGGGCCAGCCGGGGAGGCAGACACATGATCAACTCATGTTTAACAGCCGAGCATCGAATTCTGGACAGCCAAGAAGAGAGAGCGCAAGGCAGGGCATTACCAGCTCCTGGACGCGTCTCCAACGACCTCTCTCCAGCCCTGCCCCTGTCTTTGAAGGCGTCTCCACTTGCCATCTGCATGCCACACTCGCTACTCACTTTGCTGAGTCTGGCTTCCCGTTCACTACGCTCCGGAAAGCTCCATGAGGCTCGCTGAGGGTGGTGATAACTCTGAAGGCCTCTAGATGAGATGGGCCCATTTGCAAAATTTCTTCCTCCCTCCTTGTGTGGTCTTTCCTCGCCTGATGTCGGTGTTCAGCTCAGTCCCCGTGCCCTCGGTCCTGGTCTGCTCAGGCTGCTGTAACAAAATGCCACAGGCGGGGGGCTTAAAGGACAGGCCTGATCTGTCGCAGTGAAGGAGGCTGGAAGTCCAAGATGGGCCTCCACTGAGGACCTCTTCCTGGCTTCAGGCTGCCACCTTCCCGCCGTGCCCTTTGGCAGGAGGGGACTGGCCACGGATCTCTCAGGAAGAGTTTTAGGCTTTTCTGCAAATCCTACGCTGAATAAGGAATTTGGATCCAGAATATGTAAAGAACTCTCACAACTCACAATAAAAGGACAAACAACCCAATTAAAGAATGGACAACAGATTTCTCCAAAGATAATATTTCAGATGGGCGATAAGCACAAGGAAAGATGGTTAGCATCATCAGGCATTGGGGAAATGCAAATCCAAATGACGATGGGACGAGGCCCCACACCCCTTAGGATGTCTCCAGTGAAGAGGAGATGGTGAGGAGCGTCGGCGAGGATGTGGAGAAATCAGAGCCCTCACGTGCTGTGGGTGGGAAAGTAAAACCGTGTGTTTACTTTGATGAACAATTGTGCAGTTCCTCACAATGTTGAACCTAAGAGTAACATGCAGTGAGGAATTCCACTCCTGAGAGCGCGGAAAACACGGGACCACGTAAAAAGTTGTGCAAGAACATTCGGAACAGTGTTGTGAGTACTGGTCAGAAAAACAGAAACAACGACGGGATGATGACACAGGCCAGCCATGAGAAGGAAAGCGTTCCCAGTGCACGCTGCAACACACGTGAATGCTGGAAACGTCATGCCGCGCAAACAAAGCAGGAGTCCCTTTACCAGAAAGATCCAGAGGAGGCAGATCTGTGGAGACAGGAGTAGATGAGTAGTTTCCAGAAGCTGGGGGAACGGGGGAGCTGGGAGTGGCTGCTGAGCGGGGTGGGGTTTCTCTCTGGGGTAATGAGAATATACTTAAATATGGTGATGGAGTACAACTCTGTGAATACGAACACTGAATTTTATACTTTAAAGAAAAAGCAGTGCCGTGGTGGGTGAATTCCGTGATATAGAGACAAACAGAAACCGTGAGCAACATGGAACACTATATCTAAAACTAATGATGTAATGTATGGGGATTAACATAACAATAAAAAAATTAAAAAAAAAAAAAAAAAGAAACCGTGAGCAAGACGGCGTGGCTGGCACAGTGTGGGGTGGGATCGGGGATGGTCCCAGAGGACTGGGGTGCACGGGGTGCGCGTGGAGTGCTGGAGCGTCCCAAAGATGCAGGTGACACGGGAGAGTCGTGCCCTGGCCGGCTGGTCTTGGCTGGGACACGTAGAGTGGATTTGGGATGGGAGGAGGTGCAGAACATCCTGCAGGTGACCAAGGAGATGTGTTTGCGGGAAGCCGGGCTGAGGTTCGAGCAGCATTTGTGTTCAGGGAGGAGAATAACTTCCCAGACTCTGCCTTAGAACCATCTGCCGTGTGCCCAGCTGGAAAGGCCCCCCGGGCACTGAAAACTGACTCACCCTCTCAGTCCTCGTGGTCCTGGAGACGAGCCACCATTCCCCCGCTCTCTAGTGCACACCATCTGGGTGGCGTCCTGGCTCACGGCCCTTCTCCCTGGAGAACCATCCCAGGGGTCTGTGGGTCCACGACCAGCCCTGGCCACCAGCGGATTGGTGTGTGGTCCCCACTGAACCCCACTGGAGCGTCTGGGACTTTGAGACTCAGACAGACACAGGCGGGGTCTGTCCATGGCAGTGGCTCTGCCCTTCCTGAGGCCTGGGGGGTCGGCTGCCCCAGCTGTGAGCTGCCCCCGGCCCCGTCTCCTCCTCTGTACTCCTTTATGCTCCGTGGGCTAGAGAGGTTTCGGAGGTGCCACCCACCAGACTCCTCTCTACGACACAGTGGGTGCAGGTAAGCCCCGTGTGGCCTGTGGGACACGCTCCGTCACCAAAGAGGTCCGGTCTCAGGGACCGAGGCCCGAGGAGCTGGCTTTGCCTTCAGTGAAGACATCTGTGACAAAGCACATTTCTGGAAGATCCGTCAAGTTCTGTTGCTAAGACTCTCCCTCTGCCCTGGGAAGCGTCAGGGCGAGACTGCCTCACCAAGGAAGGGACCTGGGGCGGGGAGAGGGCATTGTGACGAGGTGCCTCTGTGTCTGTCACGGACACGCGGGGAGGACTTGCCCCACCACGGAGATGCGCCCCAGACCCCCTCCTGCTGCCCCCTCAGACCCCCTCCAGCTCGGGGGCTGAGACCCGTCAGGTCCGCAGCCCAGGTCTCCCCCAAAGATCACGCACCCCGGTCCATCCAGCGCCTGCTTCTGGGGAACCCACGTCCAGCACGCGGCAGGTGGGCACGAGCTGCCGAACTTCTGTCCCACTGGCATCCGCGCGGCTGTAGGGGGACGGGCACCCCCGTGACCCACGTTCCTCCCGCCCAGTGCGGCGCACTTGGCCCAGCCACGGGGACCCCCCACCGCCCGTGGGGAGCAGGAGAGGGCGGAGGGGGCTCTGAAGCCGGGAAGTCCCCTTTCTCAGGACTCAGGGGCCTGTGCAGGCCACGGACCCCCCCGGCGAGCATGAGGGAGAGCCTTATATCCGTGCACCCGAGCGGTTCCAGTGCATTTTCAAACACACGAGTTTATGTGGTCATTTCTCGGCCAGTTTTGTTTGTGGCAGGGTTTTTAGTGATTGTTACCTACGGTGAAGCACATGTTTGCCGCGGTCCCTTCTGGAAGTATTTTTCGCCTCTTCCGGAGACAAGCAAATAGACAAACTTCAGGCCGGGTGCCGGGGGAGGGGCAGAGCAGGGGGAGTCTGACCACGTAAGGAGCCGGGGTGCAAGGAGGTCGACCCCTCCCTCCGCCTCCCCTCCTCCACTGCGAATCGGCATCTGCAGGGAGCTGCGGGGACACACAGAGGATGCACCACGGACACAGTGAGAGGAAGGGGCCCCGTCAGGCCAGCGCGTGGCTGAGAGGGAGACACAGTTGGTCCGAAGGTTTGGTTTGATCTTAGTAAAACCAGCCCGGCGATGTGCCAGGAGGCAAAAGTCTTGATGAAAAAACCCATCAGGACCAGCCCATCGACCAACGTGAGCGTGGTCAAGGGATCAGGGCTGGGAAGGGCCCTGGAGGACCCTGGACCATCCCTTCTTTATCCGGGCCCAGGGAAGGTGCGGCCCAAGGTGACACTAGGGAGTGACAAAGTCGGGGGGGGGGCAGTTCCTAGTCTTCTGATCGCCAATCCGGAAGGGTGTTTTATCTGAAGGGGGGCCCACCAGCTAAGTGGTGTGTGATGTAAATTACAGGGTCTAACACAGGGTGTAGGAGGGGGAGCAAGGGTGAGGGGTGGGCGTGGACCGCTCCAAGGGTGTCCCGTGTGACTCTGGACATTATCACACACCTTGTGTGAGTGTGTGTGTGTGTGTGTCTTTAAAGTGCTGTTTCTTAAGTCAATTATCATATGATCTCACTGATATGTGGAATTTAAGAAACAAAACAGAGGATCATAGGGGAAGGGAGGGAAAAATAAGACGAAATCAGAGAGGGAGACAAACCATAAGAGACTCTTAATCACAGGAAACAAACTGAGGGTTGCTGGAGGGGAGGTGGGTGGGGGATGGGGTAACTGGGTGATGGGCATTCAGGAGGGCACGAATGGAATGAGCACTGGTGTCATATGCAACTGATCAAACACTGACCTCTACCTCTGAAACCGATAAGACACTATATGTTAATTAATTGAATTTAAAGAAATAAAAAGAGAAAACCTAAAAAAAATAGTGTTGTTTCATTAAATGTAAATATTTAAGACATACTACAATTTTCCTAAACCCATTCTGACATTTTTAAGCTTTTTTTATATACTGGCAGCCAAAAAAAAAAACAACCCCAAAACCAGTTTGTTTCAACCCTTCTCAACAATGAGAGGCCTGAGCAAATTATATTAATGAGCCATCAAGTATTCAACTATTCATATAACACCCCGGGGAGCAAATATGAACGAGAAATGTAGGTTATGTAAATTAGACATTTCAGCGCTTTACAAATAATTTCCTACCCATATGGGCCCCGTTGTTTCAAGTTTCAAGTACATGGTACAACTTGTCTGTGGCCCCTCCTGCCGTTCCCTGTTCCGTGGGCCGCGGTGGCCCCATCCGGTCCGGGTGGGAGCCGCCGTCTGCAGCCTCAGCTTCGCGTAGGAACAGGACCGGCGATCTCCTCCTGGCAGGGAGAGGAGGGATTTGGTACAAAGCGATGACCGTGTCTTAACTCATCACGTGAGGGGCTCTGGAGTGTCACCTGCTGCCGGTTGGTGGCAATCAGGGGACACACTCGGGCCGCCAGACCCCGGCTCCTGCATAGACCCGTGTGTGTTTGCTACAGTCCTCGTGAGCTTGTTCAGTGAGATGGGCGAGCTCCCTCCTGACCTCAGTCCTCCTACCGCCGGGACCTGAGTCCTGCGTCACTTGCCTCACTTGCCGATGCTGAGGCCCAAGTGTTATTCTGAAGGTCACGCGTAGCTTCCCTGGGTGACGACATCCCCTTTGCAACCACCAACCCTAGCAGCTCACCTGCAGGGCACCCACGCGCTCTGCTTTCCTGCCCAACACAGGGGCTGAGTGTCCTCATCCCACAACCAGCCCCCCCACCTCTGCCCCAGAGTCCCTCCTCCCACTTCCAGCCCCCCACATATGCCTCGGAGCCTGTCCTCCCACTTCCAGCCCCCCCCACCTCTGCCCCAGAGTCCCTCCTCCCACTTCCAGCCCCCCACCTCTGCCCCAGAGTCCCTCCTCCCACTTCCAGCCCCCCACCTCTGCCCTGGAGCCCATCCTCCCACTTCCAGGCCCCCCACCTCTGCCTCAGAGCCTGTCCTCCCACTTCTAGCCCCCCCACCTCTATCCCAGAGCCCTGTCCTCCTACTTCCAGCCCCCCCACCTCTTCCCGGGAGCCCCTCCTCCCACTTCCAGCCCCCCACCTCTGCCCTGGAGCCTGTCTTCCCACTTCCAGCCCCCCACCTCTGTCCCGGAGCCCATCCTCCCACTTCTGGCCCCCCACCTCTGCCCTGGAGCCCCTCCTCCCACTTCTGGCCCCCCCACCTCTGTCCCGGAGCCCATCCTTCCACTTCTAGCCCCCCCACCTCTGCCCTAGAGCCTGTCCTCCCACTTTCAGCCCCCCACCTCTGCCCCGTGCTGGTCGGAAAATGTCTTCCTCTCCCCAGTCCCCCCTACCCCCCAGGCACCTGCTCACCCATGGAGCCAACACATACGGGTCTGGTGCCTGTCACGGGCCAGGCTCCATTTCAGCGTCAGGACATACAACAGTGAACAACAACATAGTCATCAGTAACCCTACCTTCTTGGAATTTGGAGTTTATTGGGGGCTGAGGGCTGGCAATGGGCTAATCAGCCAGTAAAGGATCCTCAGTCAGTGATGTAAAGTAGACAGGACACAGGGATGGAGAAGGTTTCTCCTTAACACCAGAGTTGGGTTTGTTGTTGTTGGTTGTCATTGTTTATAACTGACCCTAGGATTCTGTTTTCTTTTCTTTTTTTTTAAAGGTTTTATTTATTTATTTATTTGACACAGAGAGAGAGACAGAGAGAGCAAGAGAGAGCACAAGCGGGGAGGAGAGGGAGAAGCAGGCTCCCCGCGGAGCAGGGAGCCCGATGCGGGGCTCGATCCCAGGACCCGGGGACCATGACCTGAGCCGAAGGCAGATGCCCAAGCAATGGAGCCACCCGGGCGTCCCGCGAGTCTGTTTTCTAACAGAGACAGAGAAGCAGGCCCAGGGTCACTTGGTATGCAATTTGAATCCTGCTATCTTGAGGGCTTAGACGTCAGATTCCCATCTCTGCCTCTTACTCGCGGCAGAATTAATTAGCTCGTAACTTGCAGACACATTACTCTGACACCTCAGTGCTCCCAGAGCAGCACCTGGCCCGGGAGGCAGGGCTGGAACCCGAGGGGTTGGCGCCCACGAGCCCCGAGCAGGACCGCCCTCAGCGTGAGCTTGCTGGGACTCTCCGTGCTTTTTGCTCTTAGGTTTCCTTATCGTTCCCCAATTATTCTTTGTTATGTTGCTAATCTTTATCATGCTGCCTTTTCCCTTATGTGCTTTAGAAGCTATAGATCTTGTTTTACTATGCTAGTTATTACCCTGAAGGAAAAAACATAAATTTGAAACTCTTTCTCTACTTAAATGAAAAATAACCCTCCTCTCCCTAAGTAAAGGAAGAAATTTAATATGCTTTTAAATCTCTCCTTCTGTCCCCATTTAACACTCTATTTTCTTGGAATAATCTAGGCTTTTAGATCCATGTTATTATTAACAGCCCTTTCTTCCTACAACTTCCTTTCAGGTGTTACATAATGTTTGCATTGAGTTGATGCCCACGTTCATGGGAGTTCTTTAAACTTAACTACCCATTTCATAGGTTTAAATATCACATGTTTTATTATTTGTCTCTGCTATTCCTAGAGTCTTAATTTTAATTGGATTGGTTTCTTTCGGGGGCGAATGGAGTGAGCCGTGTATTGCGGCATGCCCCCCCCCCGACCCCCCGTACCCAGAACTATACCGTGGCTCATCTAGGACGGGGCGCCTTCTCCTGCCCTAGACTTCGGTGGTGGTCGTGTGACTTGTCTCGGCCAGTGGTACGTCATCTGACATAGAATGATAGCAGTTCTGAGTTTGACCTTCAAATGTCCTTGCCCCTTTCTGCTTGTCCTTCCGCCCCTCCACCATCCCAGGAGGAGACAAGCCCTCGCTCATCCACCGCCCCAAGCAGAACATCCCGGCGGCCTGCAGACCTGCAGTGGGAAGCGGCGCTGTCCGCCCACAAGCCCCCCGCATCAGCCAAACCCAGCGGGGTCGTTTGTTAGGAAACAATGGGTGACCAGTACATAGGAATTCTTCCATTCTTATCGAGAGACGGGCCCTCTTTCTCCCCCCTCTGAATCTGCCCTGGCCTGTGACTTGCGCTAATGAGTAGAATTTAGTGCGATTTCTCAGCCTAGCCCTCTGGAAGCCTGGCAGCGTTCTCTGCCCTATCCTGGGGTCCAGCCTCCTTGGGGGACAGAGAAAGGCCCCGCCAGCCCCCACCTGCTCCAGCCGCCCCAGCTAAGACATCAGATCAGCTAGTAGCCGGATGGAGCCACCCGAGCGCGCACCCAGGGGAACAGCTGGCCGGAGCCCAGCCCACCCACCGAGGCGTGAGGAATATTAGACTCAGGGTGGTCTGCTGGGCACCAGGAAAGAGAGAGCAAATACTGGGGTAACTAGTCTCGGCCATGAAAGGTCATGAGCTCTTTTGTACTTAGTGCAACCTGGGGTCGATGCTGTGGCTCGTATTCCTGGGAGGGTCGCACAGCCCACGTAATAGTTTGCCAACGACCCTGAGCCAGGCGAGGGCACGGAGGACACGTTGAACAGCCCTCGGTCCCTCGGTCGGCAAACGTGACTTGAGGACCGGAACTTGGTCCCTGGATGTCTGGCTGAGACGGTGCGTCTCTGGACTCGCCAGTGAAACGGGGGGCAGGGGGAGGACCGCCGCTTCTCAAGCCCGAGAGCACCCTCGGCGTCAATCAGTACAGTAGCAGGGGGAAATCAAACTCGAAAAATAAATAAACCACTAGGTGCTTGAGGACATTTCTACCTCCTGGGGAGGTGGGAAGATTCTTTTCTGAGGTTGGGAGGGCTTCTATATGAGAAAAGATCTCAAGAGTGTGATAATATTCGGTTTAGGTTGTTTGATTTGTAGGAAGTAATCTTTTTTTAAAAAAAAATTTTACTGCAGGAAGAACACTTGGCAGGAGATCCACCGTCTCAACAGGTTTTCAAGAGTAGCACGCAGTGTTGTCCCCTGCACGCATAATGCTGTGCCGCTCGTCTCTGGAGCTTCCTCCTCTTACGGAGGAATTTCATGCCCGTTGATTAGCATCTCTTTATTTCCGCCTCCCAGCCAGTCCTGGCAACCCCACTCTACTCCGGGTTTGTTTTTTTAAAGGGAGGGGGTGGGGAGATGCAGAGGGAGAGGGGGGAGAGGGAGAGAGAGACTCTCAAGCAGGCTCCACGCCCAGCACGGAGCCCCACGTGGCGCTCGAGATCACAGCCCTGAGATCACGACCTGAGCCGAAATCAAGAGTCAGATGCTTAACCGACTGGGCCCCCCGGGTGCCCCACTACTCTCCGCTTCTAATACTTTGGCTATTTTAGACACCTCAGAGAAGGGAAATCGTGCAGAAATCACCCTTCTGCGCCTGCCTTATTTTACTCAGCGAATGTCCTCCAGGTTCATCCATGTTGTCACAAACGGCAGGATTTCCTTCTTTTTAAAGGCTGAATGATATCATATTCCACTGTATGTATTTACCCACATTTGTTGGGTCCACACACCCATTGACTGATGGATGGCTATTTCCACCTTTTGGCTTTTGGGAGTGACGCTGGGATGCACGTGGGGCTGCTCCTATCTCTTCGAGATCCTGGTTTCAATTCTGCAGCATAAACACCCCACGGTGGGCTTGCTGGATCTTCCTTCCGCGCCCCACGTCTTCACGGAAAGTCTGCTATGTGCACACTCGGGGTAAGTGGGGTTCACTTTTGGGAGCTGAAGGGCGGGGCTGGTCCTTCATGTAGATCAGAGCACCAAGGATGGAGAGAAGCGCCGCTGGCTGGGAGAAGGGGGTGATGTCAGGTGCTCCCTGGGAATAGGGGTCGGAAGGAGGGGTGACCGCGGAGGTCTGATCCCCTGGGACCTGCAGACACCCTGAGGAGGGCCCAATCCGTGAACACACACATGCAGATGAAGGAGTGGGGACACTCGGGGTGCGTGGGACAGATTGGGTTAGACTGAGGAGACACCACCCAGGCGTTCCTTCAAGAAACACAGAACCCCGAAAAAGGCAGATTCTAGCTCCTTCTTTCTGTCTCTGGGGCCCCGTAAGGAGCCTTTGCCTGATCAGCCAGAGAGCGCGGCCGGCTTCTCCTTGTCCACAGGTGCTGGACGGAGGGCAGCCCGGGTCCTGGACCGACTCTCACTGTACCTCTGCATCCAGAGCCTTCCGAGCCCTGAAGGAGACGCAGGAAGTGCGGCGGGGACGAGAGCCCTGTGCTTGGAGCTGCACCCACAGAAGGGGGGCAGCTCCCGGGACCACGAGCCATATGGGAGGCTTGCCCCTCAGAGCCACGAGCCAAATAGGGTGGCGGTTACACACAGCTACCCAGACAGACTGTTCTGGAAAGTTCCGGAAAGAAGTGTCATCATGAGGAAGGAGAGGAGAAAGTATCATGACTTAGTTACAGGTAATACATGCCCACCTGGAAAACTGAGAAGAAATTGAACAACTGGAAGAATTAATATCAAGCAGCTACAAAATAAATATTCAAAAGTCCTCAATTGTCATAGTAATAATTACACAGAAAAGGTGCAGGACCCCGTGAACAGATAGCAATATAATTTATAAACGACTTAGGAATAAACTTAATAAGAAATTGGCTGTGTCTTTATTTTTAAGCATTTTTTTTTTAACTGGGGGACGTAAAAGTCAACGTGAATAATTGTGAGAAAAGCCTACACAAGGAACAGTCGTTGCCATGATAGCAGTTCTCTGAAAACTAATTTATAAATTGAATGTGATTCTAATGAAAACACAAGGAGATCATTTTTGAACTTGTCCAGTAGATCTCAGTTCATGGAAAGAATAAATGCTCACAAAGAGCCAAGAAATTTTTTGAGGAAATAAAATTACTGATGTCAGTGTTTTGCTCCGAGTATTGGCTGAAAGCGATGATTTTGCAAACAGTCTGGTTCAGGAATAGCCAGATGAATAGAAAAGAAATCACATATTTTAAAGAAATTGAGATATGAGAAAGATGGCATTTCATAGCAGTGGGTGAAATAATATTCATTTTTTAAATGTTTATTCATTTATTTAAGTCATCTCTACACCTGATGTGGGGCTCGAATCCATGACCTTGACTGAGATCAAGAGCTGCGCACCCCACCGACAGAGCCAGCCAGGCGTCCCCCTTTTTAGTATTAATTTTTTAAAATAAAAAAATCCCACTGTTGGCTGGAATGCAAACTGGTGCATCCACTGTGGAAAACAGTGTGGAGTTTCCTCAAAAAATTAAAAAGAGAATTACGGCATCGTCCAGTAATTACAATCCTAGGTATCTACCCAAAGAAGATGAGAACACTAACTCACAAAGATATGAGAACCCCAATGTCCATTAGAGCATTATTTACAACAGCCAAGATGTGGAAGCTGCCCGTGTCCATCCACTGAGGAATGGATGAAGAAGATGTGGCGTGCATATGCGATAGAATATTACTCAGCCATAAAAAGAATGAAATCCTGCTATTTGTGACCATATGGATGGACCTCAGGGCATTATGCTCAGTGAGATAAATCTGAGAAAGACAGATACCCTATGATTTCAACTTAAATGTGGAATCTCAAAACAAAACACAACAAAATCAAGCTCACAGATACGGAGAACAGATTGGTGGTTGGGAGAAGGGAGAAGGGTGGAGGGAGTCAAAGTCAAAAGACAAGAAGAAGCCGCAGAAAGGCTCTGGAACTGGGGAAATAGCCAAAGTCTCAGATTCAAGCTCTGGGGATGCGGGGGCCTCCAATGGCATCCTCCTGGTGGGGCCACCCTGGACGGGCCTCGGGTTCTGCCCCTTCAAGGTACCTCCTGGCTCCTGGCAATTCCTTGTAGGTGACAGGTGCGCCAGAAGTGCTCAGCACAGAGCAGGTGCTCAGAAGTACGTGCTAAATGAATGAATGAATGAATGAATGAGTGAATGAAAATTGATGTGGGCCTGAAATGCCGCTCCGTGAAATTCTGGTTTAAGTTGGCTTGTTTCCACGATCAATCCAAGGACTCAGGCTGAGAGTCCAATTGTCCCCCCCACCCAAATACAAAAAAAGCTCAAACATACATTTAACTTGATAATAGTAATAAGAGATACTTTGGAAAGGTCGAAAACCAATGTGCAGATTTAAAAAAAAGAAAGAAAGAATAAAGAAAGCTGGATCCTCAGATATATATTCCAAAGTTAACTCCAGGTGGATAAAGTACTTACCTGTTAAAGTAAATAAGAAGCTTAGGAACGAAGCCGTGGAAATACCAGGAAGAAACACTGCTGTTTGTACAGCTGGGGGGGGGGGGGGGGGACAACTCTTTAAGTATCAAGGGAACTCGGTGTGCATGCTGAATCTTATCCCATCTTTGTAAAAATTATGTTGATGTATGTACTAAAATAGATTGGACAGATAGGCGCTTCCTCTATGTGTAATGGAATTATAAATGATGTTCATTTTCTTCTTTTTGCTCTTCCGTAAATTTCTAAATCGTCTACGATTTGTGCAATAAAACGTGTGTGATTAAGAAAAATAATTCTGGGATGAAAAGAAAGAAGCTGAGTTGCTGGCCAGAGTTGCTCCTCATCTAAGGAAGAGACAGACCCTGAAGTAGCATCCGGGAGCCTGGGAGCCGACTGGAAGAGGCCATCCTGGAAGGAAGTGCCCGGGGCCCGTCATGAGAAGGGCTGAGGCTTTTCCATCCAGGTGTCCCTGAGCCGTGGGGTCCTGGCCTGCTGCCCTCCTTCACCTGCCTCCCCCCAGCCTATTTACAAGAGATCCCAGGGCCAGAACCAGGATAGTTCTCCAGAACCTTCCTGCCCCACCCACATATCATTCCTCCCGCCCGAGGACTCCTGGCCCCTGAGCCTAGTTTAACTTTATGCCAGGGTGAGTTATTCCTCGACTCCTACTTTTAACATGAGAATAAACTTGTCAGTAGTAAGAGAATTAAAGAATGCACCACATGTCACAGATTTTCTTCTCATTGTAGATTTGACTGGTTCTCCCTTTCTGCCTTTGACAGTATTGACCTCTAATAAATTTCTATAATGTTCTTTCTTTCTTTCTTTCTTTCTTTCTTTCTTTCTTTCTTTCTTTCTTCTTCCTTCCTTCCTTCCTTCCTTCCTTTCTTTCTTTCTTCCTTCCTTCCTTTCTTCTTTCTTTCTTTCTTTTTCTTTCTCTCTCTCTCTCCCTCCCTCCCTCCCTTCCTCCCTCCTTTCCTTCCTTCCTTTCTTCTTTCCTTCCTTCCTTCCTTCTTTCCTTCCTTTTTTTATTAGTTTCAGGGGTAGAATTTAGTGATTCATCAGTTGCATTTAACACCTAGTGCTCGTGACTTCATGTACCCTCCTTAATGCCCATCACCCAGTTACCCCTTCCCCCCACTGACCTCCCCTCCAGCAACCCTCAGTGTATTTCCTAGAGTGAAAAGTCTCTCATGGTTTGTCTCCCTCTGTTTTTGTCTTATTTTATTTTTCCTTCCCTTCCCCTATGATCCTCTGTTTTGTATCTTAAATTCCACATATCAGTGAGATCATATGATAATTGTCTTTCTCTGACTGACTTATTTCGCTTAGCATAATACCCTCTAGTTCCATCTATGTCGTTGCAAAAGGCAAGATTTTATTCTTTTTGATGGCTGAGTAGTATTCCATTGTATATATATGAGATAGATAGATATATCTTCTTTATCCATTCATCAGTTGACGGACATCTGGGCTCTTTCCATAGTTTGGCTATTGGGGGCATTGCTGCTATAAACATCAGGGTGCATTCTTTCTTAAAGAGCAATGGGGATTGAGATTTCTGCTGGACCGTCCTGTGCACCGGGGAGCTGGAGGGCATTCAAGAATGCACTTGGTTCAGCTCCCACCCTCTGCACCTGCTCTACCAAAATGGATATTGAAGCCCTGAGGTTTAGGTTCATTTCTTGTCCTCCCAGTGCGCCCCCCAGGCCAGGTTTTCTGCACTGTCTTCCCGTGCTCCTGCCCCTTCTTGACCTCCTGCAGGTGCTCCTAGGGTGTGGTGTCCCAGCGGCCTGTTTCCCCACAGGGGTACATAGTTAGCAGCTGGGTGCTGCATCTTCTCTCCTCCTATGAGAAACCTTCCCTGCGATCCTGGCAGGGAACCAGATGACGTGACCGCTGGTGCTGGGTTCCACATGACTTTGCATTACTGCATGTACGACATCAGCACCCCCATCCCCATCAGCACCCCCATCCCGCCCCCTAGGGCACTCACAGAGAGCATGAAGAAGTGCCCTGTGAGCCCTGCGACATCAAGACCCCGGCTCAGGCCTCCCATTTCACTGGTCTTCCTTCTTATCTCCCCCTGTTAATGGCACTATCTTATGGTTTCTAAAAACAAAAGGAAAATATTACTTCTATGTGTCTTTAAATAGTTATGTGTGGTGATGTCCTTCACCACAGGATTACATTTTTGGAAAATATTTGTGTGTGTGTGCCGGACCGAAGAAAGGCATTCCTTTGTGCTCTTGCTGAATCCTCTGTATGTGCTATCTTAAACTTGATCTGATTCCAATGTGTCACTTTGACAATCTTGATGTGTTCCAAGGCTCCGTCACTCATAATAGGGGTCTCACAGCTGCTGTCTTTATTATTATATCTTCGTCACACTTTTATGTTCTGTGTAAAACAAGCCCGGTGAGTCCAGGGTTTTGGATAGGCAGGTGTAAATTACATATGCTCTCCATCTCTCTGGTGACTTTCTATTTGGTATTCATCCAACAAATATCGATCAGGTTTCAGAAAGCAGAGGGATTAGCACTGGTGAGTGATGAGTGTGTGGTAGGGGACATGATGCGGTGATGGCTGGGTCTCCTAGGCTTCTGGCGAGTGGCGTATTGACCTGGGGCAGAGAGACGAGGGGGCAGGTGGAGGTGTGGGCACGGATCTTGAGTTCAGGTTTGGACACGTGCCTCGCGAGGCGCCCAGGGCCTCTCCACAGGGACATGGGTTGGCGGTTCCATAAGGAAGGTATAGGAGTCCAGAAGAGGGGACATTTGGGGATTAGCGGTGCACAGATGACAGGGGAGGATGGGAACCAGAAATCGCCTTCTACATTGGGTCTTTGGCTCATTTTGAATTAAGTTTTCTAGACGGTGTGAGGAAGAGGTCCTCCAGCGCCATTCTTCTGCCTCTGAATATACAGCTGCCTTAGCATTGTGGTTGGAAAGACTCTCCTTTCCTCCTTAAGTTGGCTTGCCCAGAGCCAACTGACTGTGAAATGGGAGGGCTTATTTCTGGACCCTCCATTCTGTTCCACGGAGCTGGACGTCTGTGCCTGTGCCTCACTCTCGCCGTTGCGATGGCTTTGTAGGAAGTTTTACAATTAAGAATTGTGATTCCTCGGACTTTATTCCTACTCCTTGGGATTGTTTGGCTGCTCAGCATCCCCTGCAATTCCGTAGACATTTTAAGATGAGCTTGTCAACGTCCGCAAAGAAGTCAGCTGGAATTTTGGTGGGGACTGAAGAGGGGCGCACGGCCATTTTAACATTAGGTCTTCCGGTCATGGAAGGGGACTGCCTTCCCATTATGCGTCTCTCCTTTAATTAACTTCAGCATTGCTTTGTGGTTTTTAGAGTACAAGTTCTATACTTCTTTGGTCCCATGTGTTCCTAGGTATTCGATTCTTTTTAGCGTTACTATGAATGAAGCTGTTTCTCAGTTTCGTTTTCTGAGCATCAGTGTACAGAAATACGATACAATTTTATGCATTCATAGAGCCTCCTGCACTGCGCTTGTGTGTTAAGTTCTCGTAACCCTTCCTCCCTTGTGTCCCCCAGTTTATTCCGTCCGCTATGATGAGATTCCTTCTCACAATCTTCCTCTACGATCTCTCTGTAAAAAAACAAAACAAAACAAAACAAAACAAAACAAAACAAAAAAACAGACATTACTTTCCGGTCAAATATCATTCTATTATATCAGACATGCAAGTCAGAAACTTACCTGCCGGCAAAGTCAGACTACTGCTGTTTCATGCTGTGGCCCACGCCCCCCAAATTCATACATTTGAAGAAAGACCATTTGAAGAAAATGCAGAAGCAAAAGCCACAGTATTTTTCATTCCAATGAAATGTTTATTTCCAGGATAAATGAGCAGTTACAACAAGCTAAATAATGGACCCTTTCTGAAATCATTGCCTGTATTCGTCCGAGACACCCATTTCCTCTACTTTCAGGGCATGTCCTGATGGTGGATACTTTCCAAGATTCTAATAATAAATTTGCAGTCTTCGGACTCTTCCTGTCCAAAGGACCGTCTCTGTCCTTTAGGCAGAGATGCAATGCTGTATTTTCCTTCAGTCACATGGGGGCAGAGCGAAACACCTGAATTTACACGATCTGATCTCCCGCCCTCCCTCGCCGGCTTCTCTTTCTGGTAACATCTGACGCGTGTGCCAGCTTGTCCCGATGTACAGATGAGATGCAATTACCCTCAGCCAGCTGGAAGGACTGGGGGACAGCACCCCACAAATTACCAAAAATGGATGCTCACCCGTCACCCTGGTCTGAGGAGAATACTGATTCTACCACGTCATGAGAAGCAATTTCTGGTGTCAAGTGAGGCAGAGGAGCGTGAGTTTTCCTAAACTTTCTCCCTATACTTTCAACGTCTGTACGCAGCTCATCAGAACGGATTTCCAGGAGGTCACTGGAGACATCCCCAAGTTTATGACAGGACGGTTAGAAAGACCAACCGAAGGGGTTCTTTTTTTTTTTTTAATTTTTTTATTGTTATGTTAATCCCCATACATTACATCATTAGTTTTAGATATAGTGTTCCATGATTCATTGTTTGTGCATAACACCCAGTGCTCCATGCAGAACGTGCCCTCCTCAATACCCATCACCAGGCTAACCCATCCTCCCACCCCCCTCCCCTCTAGAACCCTCAGTTTGTTTTTCAGAGTCCATCGTCTCCCATGGTTCTTCTCCCCCTCCGATGTCCCCCCCTTCATTCTTCCCCTCCTGCTACATTCTTCTTCTTCTTTTTTTCTTTCTTAACATATATTGCATTATTTGTTTCAGAGGTACAGATCTGAGATTCAACAGTCTTGCACAATTCACAGCGCTTACCAGAACACATACCCTCCCCAGTGTCCATCACCCAGTCACCCCATCCC
>NW_022589768.1:1578242-1618840 GCF_004348235.1 Phoca vitulina
CACCCGGAAGGGGTTCTTAATTGAAACTATAAACTCTCCAGATAAATGTGCTCAGCGACATGCACCTGTGCTGGGTAGGCTGTTTGCAAAGCAGCTCCGTGCTCACAGTTGTTCAATTACCGACTTACGTCATGGGCATCTGAGGGTGCCCGTGTGTCCAGGGAAGGGCTGGCGCACCTCCTCTAGAAAGCTCCCACTTGGAGCTGAGTCCCTCGAGCACCTAAACAACGACATCAGGTCTGTTCTCACCCTTCCCCACCCTCCTCCCTGAGCTCCTTCCAGACAGGGCGCTAAGTAGCAGCACTGTTGTAACTCCAGGCACACCCACTTCCATGCCCTGGAGACCCATGGGCGACTGTGATGTGAACGACCTCGCACAGATGCGAAGATGCCGTGTCTCCTCTGAGGTGTCTTTTCTTTGAACCCCCTCCTCCCTCCTCCATCTCCTCACCCCCACACCCACTGTCATTATTTACTGACACATCTCTCCAAACATAAACTTCAGTTCACATTCTCTCTCCTTTAAACAGAAGGCGGCATACTATTCACGCTGTTCTGCACATTGTTGTTATTTTTATAACTCTCTAATTTAGCAAGAAGAGAGACCCCCCCCCCCACCTCACCAGGAGAGACTAGTCCTTAACCGGTTTTCTTCTGATGGATATTTGGGTCATTGTCAATCTTTTAAACTTAAGGCCACGATGAATAATTTGGCATGTATGTTATTTTGTATGTGTGCGAGGCTATCTGAGGGATCATTCCCAGAAGTGGAATTGGCAGGTGAAGGAGCGAATGCAGTTATAACCAGGGTAGAGAGCCCCACATCCTCCTCCATCAGTGGGGGGCTGTTTGCCAATCTCTGCTCCCTCCCATTGGCACACTGAGGCAGGGAGGTGGTGGCGTCTGGCCCCCATGAAGACAACAAGGGATGCATTGTCTGAACAAAACTTAAAAACCAATAATAAAACCAAATAAAAACTGGCGTGCTACTTTTTGGCACCGTGACTTGGAAATTCACAGTCAACGATAAAATACTCCCTGCAAAAAATCTTTGATTGGTCTAAATTCTCAATGATCACTGCAGTGACTATTGGGTTTTAATCATCAACGTGTGATCTTTTTTTTTTTTTTAAGATAGTATTCATTCAACAGAGAGAGCACAAGCAGGGGGAGCAGAAGAGGCAGAGGGAGAAGCCGACTTCCCGCGGAGCAGGGAGCCCGATGCGGGGCTTGATCCCAGGACCCTGGGATCATGACCTGAGCTGAAGGCAGACGCTTAACCGACTGAGCCACCCAGGCGCCCCTACATGTGACCTTTGCGTCCTATCTAGTGGAAGTTGACGTGGAGAGCTCACGGTCACAGGGTCACAGTTGGCCTCCTCAGACTCAGTCGCTGGTGCGGAGGATTGAGAGCAGAAGGTCCCCAGAGGCAGTGGGAGAGGGTCGGGGGCTCATAACACAGCCCTGTCTGCAGGCCCCCGCCCTGCACACGCCTGCACTTCAACAGTAGATTCACTGCAGCCTCGGAGAGTGCCCTGAGTGAACAGATGAAGAAACACAGGAAAAACCCAGACCCCTAAACACAAAGGACAAGCAAGCTGGGGGTTGCCAGAAGGGAGATGAGGAGGGGTGGGCAAGATGGGGAAGGGGGTGAAGAGGTACATATGTGCAGTTATAAAATAAATAAGTCACGGGGATGAAAAGAACACAGTCAGTCATAGTGTAATAACGTGGTGTAGCGACTGCACGCATCGTGATGAGCGTGGAGTAAAGTACAGAACTGACGGGTCCCCGTCTGTGCCCCGTGTGTCAACCGTACGTCGCTTAAAAAAAAAAAGATCAAGAAACAGGACTGGAGTTACTTCAATCCGATCCTTCCATGTGATCACGTAAAGCTTCTATTTGCATTTAAACTTTAAAATTTGCAGAAGTTAGTCTTAAAAACTGCAACAGTAACTGCATATTATTATTTGTTACTGTGACAGACCAATATGTGGGTTTTTAAAAAAAATTGTTAATGAAATATAAAAAGCATTAGGCCATTTGTCGAACTACAGCGGTAATGTTATTTTATGTGCCTTTTAATCTTTTTTTACTGGTCTGATTCATTATGTATGTGAAGTTCAAGAAAAGAAAAAGATAACTGCATTTCTTTCTGGACATACAATGACTCCATGTTGATTCTAATTTTACTGAGAATAATTCATAGAGAAGGGGAGGAGGTATGGAATACGGTCTGCTCTGGGTGTCCACATATGTCTGCTATTTACTCCGCCCCAGCATTATGTATGGGGGACCCCAATAAGCTCGTGGAAGGATTCTGTCATCACACCACAGGAAGGCGGCTAGGTAATGCTTCGTCAGTGTCGGCTTACGTCGTGTTCCTCTCCAGTGAGGGCGAGGATTTCTTCCAGTGCTGAAGAGCCCCTTACACTTCCTCTCGTTCTCTAAGCCTGGGACACTAGCTCTTCAGTTCTTTTAATTATTCCCTCAGCTCGTTTCCTTCTGGGGGAGTTTCACTTGATAAATCTCCCACCCAGTGTGATATGCAAAACAATGAGATACTTTCCACGGCTGATCACGGAGTGAAGACCAAGACCGTCTGCTCCCTGGTTCTGGACACTCTGCTTCTATGAATACAGCCTCAACATCCATTTTTTAAAAGATTTTATTTATTTATTTGACAGAGAGAGACACAGCGAGAGAGGGAACACAAGCAGGGTGAGTGGGAGAGAGAGAAGCAGGCTTCCCGCTGAGCAGGGAGCCCGACGCGGGGCTCGATCCCAGGACCCTGGGACCATGACCTGAGCTGAAGGCAGATGCTTAACCCACTGAGCCACCCAGCTGCCCCATCAACACCCATTTTTTAAAAGATTTTATTTATTTATTTGAGAGAGATTGAGACCATGAGCAAGGGGGTAGGGATGCGGTTGGGGGTGGGGGAGGGGCAGAGGCGAGGGAGAAGCAGGCTCCCCGCTGAGCAGGGAGCCCGATGCAGGACTCGATCCCAGGACCCCAAGATCATGACCTGATCTGAAGGCAGATGCTTCACCGACTGAGCCACCCAGGTGCTCCACCAACATCCGTTTTTAAAAGCTTCCCCAGCTACTGACTGATACTAAGTTTAGAGTCAGTCTAACGTCTTAATTCCTTTGGGTAGTGACCTCACTTAGCTACGCACCCACATTTCTGTACGTGTGGACACAGTACACTGTTTCAAGCTCACATTTCATTTTGTTAGATTCACGCCATCATCCCAGCTTGTGGAGATTATTTTGGTTTTTGCCGTTGGCACCTGCACTGGTTCCCGAGGCTTTCAGTGTGGCGGTGATGGCCAATTCGAACAGTCAGAAGCATCTGTCCTTATTCTGATCACACACACACCCAAATCCCACGAGATCGAGCAGTGAGTGTCAAAGCCAGAACGTTGCGGCAGACAAGGAGGTATCTCCCATCATACTGCATTATCACATTAACGAGACTCGCCTATGGGAGGGCCTCGGCACACTTCTTGCTGTTTTATCATTATTTAGGAAGAAATATATGTTCATTATAGAACATTTAGAAGGTACAGAAAAACATGAAGGAGAAAATAAAATTCTCCTTTCAGAGAAGACACTTAAACATTTTAGGGTCTTCTTTATAATATGTATCTGTGCTAAAACAGAGTGGCTCCTTGCCGCGTGGGGCCGAGCACTTGAAAATGTGCTTGTCCAAACGGAGACGTGCCCTAAGTATAAAATACACACTGGAGTTTGAAGACTCAGCATGGAAAATGGAAAATGGAAAAATCTCATTAATAGTCATCTATATTGATTACATGTTGAAATAAATTTTTTTGACATATTGGACTATGTTATATTATGAAATTAACTTGAGGTGTTTCCTTTTACTCGTTTTATTTGGCTGCTAGAAAATTTAAAATTGTATATGTGGCTCACATTATAGTCCTGTTGAGCACTGCTATGTATTTTCTGTACATTAGACCTTCACGCTTTGACTACAACTCAAGGGTCCTGAAGATCTGTGACGTGGTCGGGTCTTTCATGCTCTATCTGATCACACATCCTAGAGGGAGCAACTTAGTGGGAAAATGTCTGGCAGCTTCTGAGGACGCACCTCACCACCATCCTAGCCCCTGTGATGCTGGTGGAGCTAAGCCCACACCCAGCTCAGGGATCCACATGCAGAGTCATCCACCTGCCACTGGGCATGGGACCCAAGGCAGGGCAGTTCCCGTGAGCGCCTGGATTCCTACAACTGCTGGAGAAGAAGTGTGCTCTTCCCACCGCAGCGGCCCGTACAAGCGAAGTCCACATCTGCTAGTGACTGTTCCTCACCACACACAGAGATCGGCTGCCTAGGAAGGAAGCACACGGAGAGGGAAGCGGTGCAAGAGATGGATGGGGACAGACCCCCTTGTTTGGGCACCTGGATCCAGCAGTGCTCAAGGCTGGAAACCTCTGGGCTTTTCAGTTAGAAGAGTCAGTATATTCTATTTCCACCCTCCCCCGCTTAATTCTGTTTCAGTCGGGTTCTGTCACTTGCAACCTGGAGGGGTTTGACCGGTGTGTGCGCTAGGAGTTTTGTGTGTGGGACCAAGTGACTCAGGTGCTGAGAGCCTGGCATTGGCCCAGCGTCTGGAACTCATTGGCATGGTCATTCTCGATCTTTCCAACTATGGGATGAACTCTGATGTAACAGGAACTTTATTTCTTGGGAATATTATCCCCCCTGCGACATGCCTACCATGCCCCGAGCCCGCTGCCATGGGGCCAATATGAGAAAGAAGTGTTCTCATAGGTTGTATTTTATGCAGGTGTTAATTGTTATCCGCAGAGCTAGGAGCTGCGGAAGAGATCAGGGCCTGTCCCTTGACTGAGCCAAGGCTCCTTTTTCTCTTTCCTGGTGGCTGTCCAGCCATCCCCGCGTGTCTGGGTCTGTTGGAGGTCACGCTGTCTGTAAATACTGCTTATGATGGCTTCACTTGCAGGTGTATTTTTTTAAGATTTTATTTATTTATTTGAGAGAGAGAGTAGAGACAGCGAGAGAGCACAAGCAGGGGGAGTGGGAGAGGGAGAAGCGGCTCCCCACAGAGCAGGGAGCCCGATGCGGGGCTCGATCCCGGGACCCGGGATCATGACCTGAGCCGAAGGCAGACACTTAAACTACTGAGCCACCCGGGCGCCCCCCATTTTTTAAAGATTTTATTTAGCAGGTGTATTGTGAACACCTTCCCACGCCAAAACCATTTGCAAATGTAATTTGTAATGACGGATGAGACTCAGTTATAACAACACAGTATCACTTCCACCTCCTCTACCCACAGAGCTGGGGAGAGTTTTTCTTAATATCCATTCGGACTTTTGGCTTTGCAATTTATTGCTTCGATGATTCCTGAGTGTTAACAGTGGTTCCTGAGATTCCCACTTTCAGATTTCAAGTTTAAGATCAGTTTTTCTAAATGATTAATTGTAACTTGGAACTGTGATATGTTGACCTGTGGGGTACAGAGTTTGATGCGGAAAGCTATGTCCACACACACACACACACACACACACACAGAATGTACGTACAATTCTATTGATTCAGTATTTACTCAAATCAACTTTCCAGTTGGCTTTGTTTTACCTGTAATGCAGTGACAGTGCTGTGTTAAGATCTCTCAGGACTAAGGGCGGTGCAGGTGGATTTGGAGGAGGGCTTCTGTTTCTGTCCGTAGATAGAGATCAGCCACCGACTTCCAAAATCATTCCGTAGAAACACACAACCGAAATAAAAATCTGCCTTGCTGCGCACACACAGTCTCAAACCCGGTATCCCGGGCCCTTCCTCCCCTCTAGAAAGCCATAACTGTGCTAACTGGGTCATTTGAAGCCCAATTGTGATTCTGGAAAATTGTTTAGAAGTCACTCATGAACTTGAGCACCCACTCTATTTTAGGCAATGTGCAAGATTTTAGTTCCTCTTTGTATACCAAATAAGTTTTGTTCCTATATTATATAACACCATTTCGCGTCTCGTTTCATGACTGTTACACATTTTACTGTTGATTTAACCTCTCAGTTTAAATGGCTTCTCCCCGGATCCACACAGTGGACCAGGAATCGATGCTCTTTGCAATTTGAACACTGTGCCTCCGGCCACAGTGTTCCCTGGCTCCGTGCAATGCCCTGGCTGTGAATATAACCTTGGCAGTCACGCGGTCATGTCTTCTATTTAATAAATAACCAACAACTATTTAGTGAGGCCCTTATATGTGTGCGGCGCTATTTTGGGGGAACCTTGAGCAAGTACCACAAGTCATTCATTCTGCGGCATTTAGTGTTTGTCAGATTCCAGCCCGGACGTCGAGGGTCCCCGAGTGCAGGTGTGCGGGCTGCATCTCCTGAGGGGAAGGTGCAGGGGGAAACTGGAGGTTCTCTAAGGTCTCCTGTCATCCCAAGAACAGAGAACCATGGGGGCCAGAAGGAAGGGAAAGGACGGCTTCCCTGCGGGAGGGAGCTCCACCGGCCTCTGGCCCTCGAAGGCAGGGACCGTTCCTCATCTTTGGAGTTCACGGAGCCCAGAGAGAACAGGTCTTTGGTATTGTCAACGAATCAATGTATGAGTGGCGTACAAAATCAGGCCAGAACTACAAGTTATAACGGTGTCTCACTGTGAGCCTCAACCACGTGCCCTTCTGGAGATGGGCCCGAGGGGCCCCCCGACAGGGACAGGCCGGCTATGTCCCCAGACAGTGCGGCTCCCTGCAGAGCTCCCTACTTTCATGGCCGAGGAAGGCAGCCCCAACAGGCATAAAGTGACAGATGATGGCGGGCCGAAGTTGCAGGATAATAAGCCATAGTCTTCTAGATCAACGACTTCAGAATCAAAGAGTAATACTTGGGAAGTGGTTGAGCAGGAAAATGGGAAACGTAGAAGCAATGATTTGTGTCCAAATAAGAGTAATTCATGGGCGGCTGTTTAGTTTTAATTTCCAGCGAGCTTGCCTAATCTCATTCCTGTGCCATCAACTGAAACATTGAGTGTGACTTCATCACATTTATTCCTGGCGATATTAAATAAAACTGAAAGCTCAATAACACATTAATATGCACTTGGCGCATGGTCTGCAGCTTAATATACCTAATTTAAAAGAAATCAGACCTTGACATTTATCTTTTAATCAAGGAAAAGCAGAGCTTGGATGCATTCTCTTGAGCAAATGCATCTCCTTTAAATAAGCCCCTGTGTCTCACTCCAGCTGGGTGCTATAAAAATGCATACCTCCACAAGCTTACACCTTAATTTCTAATTCTGTGATCGATAATCTGCAGACATGCGGCAATCATCGACAAGGAAAATCACAGGATCCCTAAATGTCAGGGAATGAGACGTTGTTTCATCTCCCCTTCATGTCACAGATGAAGGATGGGGCCCGGGTGAGAAGTGCACACGGGGCCAGCTCTCCAAGGCCCAGAAAAACAAAGAGACGTGGAAAGCAACAGTACACTTTGTTCAAACAGAAGCAAGAACAAAATTGGGCTTCTAATTCAAACTCTGAAACGGTTTGAAGATGCGATGTTAGAGCAATTCAAGAGGAATTTTCCTTTGGAAGTTTTTTGTTCCTCCGAGATCATTTGTCTTCCTTTGATACTCTCAAGCATGAATTTAATATCTTTACCCTAAAACAAATAGCTCCTGGAAGGCTCGAAGGACAAGAAGGATATTACAGTCTACGGAGTGCAAGAAGATCATGAATTATTCTGCTGGTGGTTAAGCACCGGTTCTCGGACTCGATTGAAAAATTGTGGGCTAAGCGAAATAATCTTCAGCCTGTCCCTTGTTACCAGAATCCATTACTCATGCACTGAGCGGGTCCCTGGTCTGTGGCCGACCTCGTGCCGCCTCCAACACCGTGTCCCTTGTTACCAGAATCCATTACTCATGCACTGAGCGGGTCCCTGGTCTGTGGCCGACCTCGTGCCACCTCCACCACCGTCTGTGGGGCCGTCTTTCCTTGTGCTCTCGGCCCTCAGGGTGGGTCGGCACCTCCGGTCTTCGGACAAGTCTCCCCCAGTCTTCAGCCGCCCGGGCTCCTGCCTCTTGGTCTGCTACCATTTTGGACTGCCACAGACAAATCCACCAGCCCAGGCCCTGGAAGGCCTTTTCCTGGGAACTCTGTGAACACCCCAGAAGGGGAAAGTCTGTCTCTCCACGCACCCCACTGCTCTTCCGGGCCTGTTCTCACGCACCTGTTCTAGACGTTCAGAGATTGCCACAGGGAATTCAGAGAGGCGTTCTTGTTGTCCCTTGCCCCGTGGTGCAGGCAGGACCGACCGCAGCCCCGAGATGCCCGACTGCTTAGAGCAGCCCGGAGATGGCGGCTTCAACACTGGGAACTTGGCAGGAATCCCCCCTGCAGCCTCGGAGCATTTTTTAAGGAAAGAATTAGAAGCAACCAGAGGAGAGAGGATGCCTGAGTATTCACAGGGCTTCTTCCAGGAAGAACTGAGCCCCCAACAGGCTCTTTTTCCTTCTTCAAACCAGATGGGAGAACCCCCTTCCGCCACAGCAGCAGGTGCAGAAAAGGATGAAAGTCCCTGAAATCAGGTCTCCTGAGAGTCCCCATCGCCTTTTCTGTCATCATCCTTGCCTACGGCTCCTCACACTCACACACACACACTCACACACACTCAATTATGCTGCATTTACGGAGGGCGCCGTGTCAAGGGCTCTTTGAAGTTCTCGTTTTGTTTTGCCTACCCCTCCTCTTCTCACTTACCTCTCCTCCGGCTCCATGTCTGCCCCTGTCCCCAGCATATGATAAGAACTTAATGAGTGTTTTCCATGTCTCTCTCTCTCTCCATTTCTATGTCCGTCTATCTATCATCTATCTGTCTGTCTATGTATCATCTATCTATCATCTCTCTATCATCCATCTATCTATCTGTCTATCTATCTATCTATCATCTATCGTCCACCTGTCTATCTGTAAGCGGACTTGGACTGGGATCCTTGTTTTGCATGGATGAGACCGCCTCGTGCACGCCTCCGTGCCCCCCACTGCTCTCGGTCAGCATGGCATGGACACACAGGCTTCCCGTTAGCTGCACGCGTGCCAGGATCGGGGTGCCCCACCTTGTCCAGCGTCTCCTTTCCGGATGTACACGCCCCTTGTTTCTGGGTCGGGTCACTACACATATGTGATAGTAAACATCCTTGCACATGACATCTTAGGTTTTTGGTACTTTTTTCCCCCGATGGGTCGAATCCCAGGAGTGAGATTGTAGCATCGAAGGGTATGTTTTTAATTTTCACTGAAGAACGTCCTGCCAGGCTGTTTTCTAATGGTCTGAAACTATTCCCGTTTCCATCCATGGGTGTCAGCAGCTTCTTTTCCCTGAAAGCTTACCAGAGGGAGAGTTTACAATTCATTTTAATTTTGTCAGTCTGATGAGCCTAACATGATAATGCATTACTTATTTGGCAAATTTCAGACTTCAGAGGGTTTTGAGTGTCTATTCATAAGCTTATTGGACAGTTGGTTATTCTCTGTTAATTGCCTATTCTTATCCTTTTAAAATTAATTTAGACATTATAGATAACTGACTCTTTATCTACCACAGGAGTTGAATTTTTTCCCAGCCTACCATTTGTCTGTTGAATTTATAATATACAGTTTCTTCTGTGAAATACAAGCGAGTTGTTTTGAATTCTGTATCTTTTGCCATGTAAAATTAAAACAGCATTATCTTTCAAACAAGTATGTTTATCCATTCTCTTCTAACTGCCGATTCATCATCTTGTTTACAAAAGTCTCCGCGTGACTACATGTATAAAAGTGATGAGATGCACTCAGAGCAATAGGAATTATATTCTGTGGCTTAAAGTAACAGTAATTGTATCTTCTGTGGGACGGAGTTCTGGGTGTGGCTTTGCTGGGTGCCTGGCTTCTGGGTCTCTCCCAAGGCTCGCTCCCGCTGTTGGCTGGGCTCCAGTGACCGCCTGGTAGACGGGGGAGGGTCTGCTCCGAGGTCACAGGGCTGCTGGCCACAGGCCCCCTCAAGGTCCTTGCCCCATGGGCTTCTCCATGAGGCAGCTCACCACCTGGCTGCTGGTTTCATCAGAGCACTGAGCAAGAAGGGTGAGAAAGAGTGCCAGGCAAGGGGGAAGTCATGGTCGTTTACACTTGAATCTGGGAGGTGCCATACATCACTGCCTCTTCTATTCTATTCTATTCTATTCTATTCTATTCTATTCTATTCTATTCTATTCACTAGAAACAAGTCACTAAGTGCAGCCCACACTCTGGGGAGGGGATCCCATCAGGGTGTGAACACCAACAGTAGGGTCACTGGGGACCTTCTTGGAAATCCATCTGTCCCAGTGACAGAGATCATCAACATATGTGATTCTGTTTTTCAAGGAAAACAGTTTTGTCCTAAAGGAGCTCTTTATGCCCGATTTTGTGTTTATTTGTTTTGACATCTTGACTTTAAATTGAATGGATTTATTTTTATGAAAAATTACTGCATTGTCTTTTTGCTCTCTTTTTAGGTTCTAATAACCATATCTTCAAGGACAAACATCAGTGCAAAGGCTGAATTGGGGAGCCATTGGACTAGAAGTTTCATTCCGGTTCTCAAACTCTTTGGTGCTTTTCCAACCAGAAATTAACTTTCAAATGTGGCCGTGCTCAACAAAGCACATTTCACCCATTACAGATGTGTGTTTATTGTCTAGTTAAGCTGCTTAGGATTTAGTGAACAAAGAACCCATAACTGCACTTTATCTCTCCGTTCATTATGCAGATGCTGCTTGATGTGGCTTTTGAAGCCAATACACTGACTTTTTATATTTTCATTTCAAAAAGAAAGGCTTTAGCCATGTGCAAACTACATTAAAATGAAAACCCAGCTTAGCAATAGGCATGGAGACTTGGGATTTAACCAAGCACCAGTGAAATCAAAGATTACACTCACACCAATATTTTCTTGGAAATTAGTTCATTCCAAGCACAAAACTAAAACAGAAGGGAATTATTATGTATTTATAATTTTATTTAGCTGTGCATATTTGACTCTATTTGTTTACTTGCTGGAGGTTTAATAACCAGGATAAAATGCTATTGGGAAGCTGCCCAGAGAACCAAACACTAGGAAAAAGAAATACTTTTCTATGTGAGGAAAATATCATATTTGGGATGGCTTATGTTATCTTTGGAGACAAACTAAAAGATTTACAAAACACATGGTGAGAAATTTTTAATCATCAAAAGTAGCCTCTGTTCACTGAAATCAATTATGCAATTTTAAATCATTTCAAAAGTCTATCCACTTGCATACTTAAGCTAGTGTCATATACATCAGATAAACATAGCGGTGGCAGATTTATTTTAGAATGAAAGTAATCAGAAGCTAAGAAGGCATGTTAGTTATTTTCATGAATGTGTGTTTTCTTGGTAGTCACAGAATATCTGGCCAATTAATGCCATCAAATGCCTACGCTCACTATTTGTTATTTAACTTAAATTGTTGCAGCTTTATTGAAGCGTAATTGACTTACAATGAGCTGCACATTTTAAAGTGTATAGTTAGATGAGTTTGGACACGCACACATGCAGGAAGCCATCCGCACAATCAAGATAATGAACTTTTACAGCAACCGCAGAAGGCTCCTTTGCACGTTTGGACTCCTCCTCCTCCTGACCCTCAGCCCCTCCCTCCCACCATCCAGGCAAAGTCTGGCCTGCTTTTCTTTTTCTTTTTTTTTTTTTTAATTTTTTTATTTATTTGAGAGAGAGAGAATGAGTGAGAGAGAGTGCGCACATGAGAGAGGGGAGGGTCAGAGGGAGAAGCAGACTCCCTGCTCAGCAGGGAGCCCGATGCGGGACTCGATCCCGGGACTCCAGGATCATGACCTGAGCCGAAGGCAGTCGCTTAACCAACTGAGCCACCCAGGCGCCCCTTGGCCTGCTTTTCTGACACTACAGATTGGTTCACACTTTCCAGATTTTTTATAAATGGAATTATCCAATATGTACTGTTCATTGTCTGGATTCTTTGGCCAGTTTAAGTACTGAGAGACTCAGCCATATTACTGAGTGCACCAAAGGCTTGTTCCTTTCCATTGCTGAGTATTGGTCCATAGTAAGAATACGGCAAATTCGTGTATCCGTTCACCTGTTGATGAGCGTGGCACTTGTTTCAGCTTTTGGCTGTAAATAGAGCTGCTGTAAACATTTGTATATACGTGTTTCATAGACACATGCTTTTACTTATTTTGGGTAAACACTTACCAGTATGATAGGTGGGTTTTATGGTACGTGCAGACTTAGCATGTCTCTAGAGGGCCAAACCATTTGCCCAAGTGGTTGCGCCGTTTTCCGTTCCCACCAGCACTGGCTGGGGGCCCCAGTTCCTCCACATCCTCGCCATGAAATGAATTTTGTGAATATAGATTTCTTGGGGCACATACAACATCTTATCAGCAAATGATGTCAAATACAGCCCCCATGATTTTTCATTCCATGAGGCTCAAAGGGACCTTATTTTACTTTGAAAAGTTTTCTTAAACCAGCATTACACACTGAGTGTGTTGGGGAGGTCATGGGTAGCGCGAAGAGTATGGGCTTGGAGATCAGATTGTGCTGCCCAGTGTCCTCGGTAATAAATGCTGTCGATAACCGTCTCTATCCTGTGCCGTTGTGAAGAGAAATACGGGAATGTGGGGGAGCCAGTTAATAACCATACTGACTCACCAGAGCTACGCTCACTCGCCGCTTTCCTTGGGATCTGTTCTAGAGCCTTGCTCCCCAAAGTGCCCACTCCCAGTGACCTGGGGGCGCAGGGTCGAGACGTGGGGGAGCAGGGCCGGCCCCCCCTGCCTGCCAGCACCTTGGAGCAGGACCCCGCACCTTGGAGGGAAGCCCCGGCATCTGGGGGACAAAGCCCGTCAGGGGGCTCCCAGCTCATGGTGCAGGGAGCTCACGCCCAGGTGGGGGACGGAGGCCACACGGCCCATGCTTCTAGAGACACCACACAGGCTGGACCACGGAAGTGCTGAGGCTCCTCTCCCATGCCCTGGGGCTCCTCATTAGACCCTACAAACCCCTGCACAACCTGGGAGAGGCACCCTGACGAACAGTGAGGATCATCTGTCATCGAACTGGAAAGCACAGCGTCTGAGGAAGATTTTGTTTATTTGAAGACATACCTTAAATGATGGCTTCATAACGTGTTTATGCACAGATACACATTTATATACACAGAGCATTCATCCATCCATTCGGCCAAATACATGTCCTGCATAACGGCCACGTGTCAGACACATAAAAACTGCTTTAATTTAGAAAAGACTAGAACGTTCCCCACGGTCTGTGTGTGGGCCCGGGTACCAGTCATCTACCCTGAGTAACAAATGACAGCAAAACGGAACGGGTTAAACCACCACCATTTGCTGAGCTCAGGGCTTTGCGGGCTGACGGTTTGGGTTCTCCTGGTCGGGCCGGCTCAGCTGCACTCCGCTCCCGCGTCTGCAAAGAGCTGCCGGCTCAGCAGGAGGCCACGGGCTCAAGGACCAGCTCCACGGAGAAGGAGAGCGGGACGGTCTCTCCACACGGAGGCTCAGCGTCAGAAGGCCGGCCTGCGCGCCGTCTCGCCAGGGCGGGGAGAAGGTCGAGCTGGAAGCCCGTGTGGGAGACCCGCACGCTCCTCTCTGCGCGCACCATCTCAGCCGCTGTCCCTGTGACCAGAGTGACCCAAGGGAGCAGAGCCCGCTCTGGAGGAAAGGAACGGCAGGGTGATCAAAGAGGGACGAGGACAGACAGGGAGAGTCAGTGGCCACTTTCCCACCTGATCAGAAAGATCCCGATCCAGGGGCAGCTATAGCGAGGGACCAGCCAGTAGAACGGGGCCCCCAGCGGAGCGTGGGGACCGGGGCGGGGTTGGTCAGGGACACTTCAGCCGGGAAGCCATGGGGACACCAAAGTGGGAAATGGGGCCCGAGGGTGAGGAGGTGGGAAGTGGCGCGGGGCCTCCTGAACCCCCACGGGTTCCATGTGGGCACATGCGGGCCAGGCTGCCACCAGGAGAAATGCGGCCAGGAGACCGGATGAGGCCACAAGGACACCTGGGTTGTTTCTCAACAAGCACACTTTGTTTTCGTTGAGATTCCACGGGCTCCCCCTCCCTGCCTCTGGAGGCACAGGAATCAGCAGCCTCACCCTCTGCCCCGAAGGAGCGCCCCATTTCCCCAAGCTGTGGCGCTGCGCTGGGCTCCGCGTCCGTCTCCTCTCTCCAGCCAGCCTGGCCCGGGAGCCTGCCGGCCAGGAGCACCGAGGGGGCGCGCGCGGCGACCCCAGAGTGGCCGGTCACCTGCTGCCCCGTCCAGGCGCCCGGGTGGTGCACGCCGAGCCTGGCGTCTGGGGGCTTCAACAGCCGCGTCTTCTACCGGCAGACGCAGGAGGGGCGGCGGCTGCCGGAGTCCTCGCAGCGCAGGCCCCGACCTGCCACCTGCTGGCCCAGAGGCTCCTACTGGCGGCGGGGAGCGGGGAGGCAGGTGCGAGCTCGGGACGAAGCGTCGGGGGCTTGGGGGACGGGCTGGGAGCAAAGAGCCTGGGGCTGAGCTGGCTGCCGCCCGGGGCCTGTCGCGCCTGCGGGCAGGAGGCCTCTGATGGGGCCTGTCCCGGGGACCTCGCTGCGGCTTGGTCAGCCAGCCCTGGAGACGAGCGCCAGGCCGGGAGGGGTGGTTGAGTGGCCTCCGCCCCCCACCGGGCCTGAGCTCCCTGCACCAAGAGCTGGGAGCCCGCTGACGGGCTTTGTCCCCCAGATGCCGGGGCTTCCCTCCAAGGTGCGGGGTCCTGCTCCAGGGTGCTGGCAGGCAGGGGGGCCGGCCCTGCTCCCCCACGTCTGGACCCTGCGCCCCCAGGTCACTGGGAGTGGGCACTTTGGGGACTGAGGCTCTAGAACAGACCCAGAGAGCCAGGCTCTTCGGGCAGCACCTACCTTGCTGGGCCCCAGGACCTCCTGGGGATGAGGTAAGAAGGAAGAAAACTATGGGAAGGCGTCCCAGGCAATTACGATTTAATAAATTCTCTTTCAGCGCGTGTTCAGTGGGCCCCACAGAAAGTCCCTTCAGGCGGCGTACAAGGTGCAAGACGATGGAAACAGAATGTTTAATTGTGTCCTAATCTGCGGGGCAGGATGCAAAGAACAGTGGAAGGCCAGGGCTCTGGAAGGACGTGCGGCAGTAGCCGGGCGGAGTGGGGGCGGCCTGCGCACTGCCCCCCACAAGTCCCGGGACCTCCCCGAGGGGCAGCCCTGCGCTCCCCGCAGCAAGGCATGGCCGTGTGCCGCTGTTCCCTGCAGCATTCGGGGAACACAGACGCCGTCCCTGAGAGCCGGAGGTGAAAACACTTACAGGAAGCGATGACCTTGCGTCTCACAGTCGCCTTCCAGACCCTTCTCCAGGGCTCCATCCCAGTGCCGAGGGGCTTCTGAGTGAGAGAACCCCTCAATAACAGCGTCCCTCCCTGCTGCTCCAAGCAGTTGCTGTGTCATCTACCAGAGTGGGACATCCGTTAAAATTGAGGCATCTGCATCGATGCACCATCATTACCCAAAGAGCACAATTTACATTTTAGTTCCCTTTGGGGGTTGTACATTCTGTGGGTTTGGAAAAATATGTAATGACGTGTATCCATCATTATGGTGTCATACGGAGTATTTCACTCCCCTAAACATCCTCTGTGCTCTGCCCGTTGCTCGCGCCCCCTCCCCACCCCCCGCAACCACTGATCATTTGATTGTCTTCATAGTTTCGCCATTTCCATTCCCAGAATGTCCTATAGTTGGAATCATGCAGTATGTGGCCTTTTAGGTATGTGTTCTTCCACTTAGTAATAGGTTTTTAAGATTCCTTCATGGCTTTTCATGGCTTGATAGCTCATTTATATTTTTAGTGTTGAGTAATATTCTATTGTCTGGATGCGCCACAATGATCCATTCCCCCACTGAAGGACATCTTGTTTGCCTCCAAGTTTTGCTGAGTATGAAGGCACCTGCTGTGGATATAGTTTTCCATTCCTTTGAGTAAATAGCAAGGAGTGCGACTGCTAGTAAGAATACTTTGGATCTGTGAGACATGCCTGTCCTCTAAAGTGGCCACGCCATTTTGCATTCCCACCAGTCGTGAGTGAGCGTTCCTATTGCTCACCATCCTCACCAGCATTTGGTTTTGTCAGTGTTCTGGATTTTGGCCATTCTAATAGGGGTGTAGTGGTATCTCAATGTTGTTGTTGTTTTTAAATCTTTTATTTAAATTCGATTTAATTAACATATACTATATTATTGGTTTCAGAGGTAGAGTTCAGTGATTCATCAGTTGCATATAATGCCCAGTGCTCGTTACATCACGTGCCCTCCTTCATGTCCATCACCCAGGTACCCCATCCCTCCTCCCCTCCAGCAACCCTCAGTGTGTTTCCCGTGATTAAGAGTCTCTTCCAGTTTGCCTCCCTCTGTTTTCATCTTATTTTATTTTTCCTTCCCTTCCCCTATGTTCATCTGTTTCATTTCTTAAATTCCACATATGAGTGAAATCATACGGTATTTGTCTTTCTCTGACTGACTTATTTCTCTTAGCATCATACCTTCTAGTTCCATCCACATCTCAATGTTCTTTTAATCTTAATGTTCTTGCATTTCCTTGATGACATACTACATGGAACATCTTTTCATATGGTTATTTTGGATCTGTAATATCTTCTTTGATGAGGTGTCTGCTAAGGTCTTTGGCCCATTTTTAATTGAGCTGTTTGTTCTCTTATTGTTGCATTTTCAGAGCTCTTTGTATAGTTTGGATAACAGTCCTTTATTAGGTGTGTCTTTTGCAAATACTCTCTCCCAGTCTGGCTTTTTCTTCTCATTCTCTTGACATCGTCTTTCACAGAGAAGTTTTTATTTTAATGAATTTTTATTTGAACGAAGTCCAGCATATCAATTATTTCTTTCATAGATTGTGTCTTTGGTGTTGTATCTGAAAGTTATGACCACATCCAAGATTATCTGAATTTTGTCTTATATTGCCTTCTGAGACTTTCATAGTTTGTGTTTTACATTTGGGTGTGTAAGCCATTTTGTAATTTCTGGGAAGGGTGTGAGGTCTGTGTTGGGATTCACTCTTTTGCATGTGGATATCTCGTCTTTCCAGCACCATGTGTTGAAAGACTATCTTCGCTTCAGTGTGTTGCTCTAATTATTTTGAGACAGAGTTAGACAAGGAGAGAAGCCTAGAAAGGTGTTGGGAGTAGTTGGCGCCAAGGAGTGGGAAAACTCACGTGGGGATGGGAACTTGTGTTTTCCTTAGCAAGCTTTGCAGACTTAGTTGAATTTTCAAACTGAGTGCATATGTCACTTCAATAAAGTAAAAAGTAAGTTTTAATAAACGGGCAAAAGATAGAAACAATTTACAAAAAAGGAAGTGCAGACGGCTCAGTAGGAGCTCAGCCTCACCCATAATAGCAGAAATGCAAAGAGAGAGAGGCTCTCCTGGCTGGCTGGCAGGGGTCCAAAAGGTTGGTAACACACGGTATTGACAAGGTGAGTGGGGTACAACGTAGCCAGAAAAGGGAGCGAGGGTGTCCCCACGCGCTTGTATGGAAATATCTCCATGTTATTTTGCTAAGTGAAGAAAGCTCGGTGTAGAGCCCTGTGTATGGCGATTCCACTGGGCAAAGAAGAGGCATAAGGAGGAATTTGTGTATTTCCTTGGAACATCTCTCCTGATTTCCTCAGGGGATGGACTGGGAGCTCAGTGGTTAATCTTACGTGTCCACTTGACTGGGACATGGGGCATCCGGATGTGGGGTTCCACACTCTCTGGGTGTGTCTGGCAGGGGCGTTTCCAGATGACAGTAACCTCTGAATGGGTCGACCTGGAAAGCCGGTTGGCCTCCTCACCCTGGGTGGCCCTCAGCCAAACTGCTAAAGGCCCTCAGCAAACAAAAGGCTGAGTAGGAGAGAATCCCCCCCTCTGCCCGCCTGTCTTCCAGCTGGGACACTGGTCTGCTCCTGCCTCAGATTCAGACTCAAGACTGACGCCTACGCTCGGCTCCCTGCTTCTCAGGCCCTCGGACTTGGACTGGAGCCACACCATCGGCCCTCCCGGGACTCCGGCTTGTGGGCTGGGACTTCTCAGCTCCGCGATTACGTGAGCGAGCTCCTTCCAATACGTCTCTCCTTGTCTATGTCCTACCGGTTCCGTTTTTCTGAAGGACCTAGACTAATGGCGAAGCTAAGAGCGGAGTCAGGAGAGGACATTCTACCCTAGAATTTAAGCTTTTTGAATCTGAATCATGTAAATGGATTATGTATTCAAAGAAATAGATTTAATTTAAATAATGGGAATAAGTGAATAAAAATAATTCTGTTCATGATTAGAAACACACATTTCTTTCTACAAGGTGAACATCTGGGAATTGTATTTATCTTTAGATTCCCCAGTCTCACGTTCATTATCTTTCTGTTTATAGCTCTCCTCTCTCTTCTTGTCTCACTCTTCCTTTTCCATGCCCCGTCAGGTCCGAGGCTCTCCATGAGAGGCAGAATGACCACGAGATGACAAAATTATAGTACTATTTCAGTGATACACTGAGGTTCAAAGTCCGACTCTGGTCCTGTGGCTCAGGCACAGACAGACAGACAGACATGAATGGAAGTGAGGACACCAGGGAGAACATAGGGATCAGCCAGAGTCTGATTCGGGAACTTATAATAGCAAATAGATCTGGGTGGACAAGATACTCACATTGTCCTGAATGACACATTCTGACCCAATAAACAAAATGTGTCCAGCACATCTGCGGAGCTCTGCACTTCTGTGTTACTTGGGGAGGAAAATCCTTCCGGGGAGGGTGCAAGTGTGGATCGTCTAAAGGTATTACAGTTCCCTACTTCCAGTTCCCTTTTCCCGCCTCAAACCCCTTTGCCCAAGAAAGCTCCTGCATTCTCCGTGGCTCTTTCCCGTTTTGAAAAAGACAGGTTTACCCATCACTTATCCCTGCTATTACGCTGGTACATATATCACCAGACGGTCTTCGAGTGGTCTTACTAATTTATACTTTCACCTAAGAACTGGGTTTGTCAATCTTTAAAATGTTTTTAACATGATAGGTATAAAACAGTAACATAATATTTTAAAAATATATATGTCCCTGATTATTAGAGATGTTCAGAATATTTTCATGTTTATGGGACTAATTTTTCTTCCATAAAATGCTTCTTATACTATTTACCCAATTTTTTTTTATTGGATTGATGTTTTTAATCTGATTGATGAATAAGAATGCTTTCATAGATTCTTGCTACTCATCCTCTGTTAGTTACGCAGATAGGAACATTCACTCATGGCATTCAGGATATCTTTTTCTGCTCCTGGGGGACTGTGAAGGGGCTAATTTATCAGAATTTTCCTTTCTGGTTTATACTTTTTGGTCTTCTCAAAAAAAAACCCTTTGCCTTTCTTAGGATGCAAATACATTCTTCTGTATTTATGTCTAAATTTTTTTTTGCTTGCTTTTCATATTATTAGGTTTTCAATCCACCAAGATGTGATCTTTGAGTACAGAATGAGATGGGAAAGATGACGGATTAACCAGTAACCCCACCATCAATCCATCAATCCTCATCTACTCCCGCCCCACCTTGTAACAACACTTGTACCACATATTAGATTTTTCTATCTTACAAGTGTCAGCTTTCTCTTCTGTTTAACTCGTTTGTCTATTCCTCTGCCAGTCTTATTTCTTAATTACTACAGTTTTAAACAGTTTTGACTTCTAGTTTGGGCAAATCAAAACATCTTGGGTTTTTTGGGTTTGTTTGTTTGTTTGTTTGTTTTGGTAAAATTTTTCTGGCTTCTTTTGGTCCTTTGTTTTTTCACAAATATTCAGGAGTCAGCTTTTTAGTTTCCCCAGAGAGCTCTGCTGGGATTCAGGTTGGCACAGCATTGAATTTGTAGATTAATTTTGGAAAGATTGTCCTCTTTAAATAACTGAAATTTTTCCATTCAAGAATATGATCTAATTCTCCACTTACTAAGGATATCCTTATATTTTCCAAGAAAGATTTAAATACTCTTCTAAAAGGTCTTAAACATCTTTATTTACTCCAAAGTGAGTTTGCCATTGTGAATCAAACTTTCTTCAAAGTTGTATCTATTGGGGCGCCTGCGTGGCTCAGTCGGTTACATGTCTGACTCTTGATCTCAGCTCAGGTCTTGATCTCAGGGTTATGAGTTCAAGCCCTGCGTCGGGCTCCACGTTTGGCCCCGGGACCTGAGTCCCAGGAGGAGCTTGCTTTCAGGCTCAGCCTTTCTCCTGGGCCACGTGGCCACCTCACCCGCCACGGCTTCTACCACTTCTGTCGTGTCTTCCTCTGCCTCGGGGAATGGACGGCACCTGCCCACCCCCGGTGCGGCCAAGAGGAGAAGTGGACCTGTAGAAGGAGAAGGGCTTCCTGAGAGCTAGGAGCTAGGACAGTCTCTGTCCCGTCCTCCAGGCCAGCTTTCCCAGAAGCAGCAGTGAGCTGGTTCGTTGGGAATCCAGTCTTCCTCAAGATCAGGTCTGTTCCTCGTTCGGGAAGAAGTTCACACCTGCTCAGGACCTGGAAAGCCAACGCTCACTCTGGCCCGGGTCTGCGGCTCGATGGTCGCGGAGCAAATAGGAGGAGGAATACGGCCTCCACGCTGCCCAGCTCCCAGACCGCCTTTTGTGTGTCCTGGAAATGTATTCGCTCCATTCATCCCACAGCCATGGAGACCGACAGCAAAGGCATTTTTATTAAGTTCTCACTCAGAAAGCTTAATCACATTTTGGCAGCTTTTCTCCGGGACACAG
Organism: Phoca vitulina; assembly: GCF_004348235.1. Classification (NCBI taxonomy): domain Eukaryota; kingdom Metazoa; phylum Chordata; class Mammalia; order Carnivora; family Phocidae; genus Phoca; species Phoca vitulina. The sequence goes on from NW_022589768.1 coordinate 1,599,124, forward strand.
AAGCACACGCTGTGTCCTTCCCCCTACCCTGCCCCTCGGGTTTGGGGATCACTCTGGCCCCGCTGCTCTTTGTGCCAAGTCCTCGGCCTCTTCCCGGTGCCCCGTGGATCGCTATCTACCCTTTCAGTCTGGAAACAATAAGGAGGAGAGTCTCAAAAACCCAACGCCTGAAGCGTTCTGATTTCACTCATTTCTTGCCGAGCCCGATTCCCTCGCACGGCCGCGGCCGAGGGACGCCCAGAGTGAAGTGTCTGCGCAGGAAGAAGCAGGGAAGCTGGTGGGTCGGGAGAAACTGAGGGGGGCCACGGCTTTACAAAGACGCCAGCAAACAGAGACCAGCTCAGGCCACACCAAGCACTGAGACCCGAAGGACACCAGTTGGGGGAGGCTGGGGCAGGGGGCAGAGCAGAGACGTGGAGGGTCGAATCCGGGCCATTTCAACAAATCCGCAAGAAAGGAACGAGGGATTGACAGAAGAGAGGACTACCGCGGAGAACAGGAGAACAGGACTGGTGGGGAGAACGTGCACAGTCTAGCAGGCCGGGGTGCTGAGCCGGTGCGAGCCGGACTCTACGCGGACTGGATCCTGTGAGCCCACTGGGAAAGTCCCAGGACTCCGTGAGCCTGTCAACTTTGCAGCCCCAAGATAACCCGGCTGGTCGAAGGTCCGAGCTGGGATTCACAGGCAGGCAGTCTCCAGTCGTGCCCTTCACGCACCTAGGCCAGTGAACAGCTAAGGATGTTATTTTGCATAAACTCCTTGGAGTGATATTTCCTTTAGGGTCTCCGTGATCTAGCCAGGGCCTTTTACTATCAACACATTAGTCACAGAAACTCTTTTATTTATTTATTTTTTAAGATTTTTATTCTTAAGTCGTCTCTACACCCAACGTGGGGCTTGAACCCATGACATCAAGATCAAGAGTCACGTGCTCTACCAACTGAGCCAGGCAGGTGCCCCTCATCACATAAACTCTTCACCAAGGCCGGGGTGAGTAGCTGCGAGGCACGGCTCCCATCAGCCTCTGTCGCTCCCCCTGCTTCTGCTCTCTCTCTCTCTGGCAAATAAATAAATAAACTCTTAAAAAGAAAAAAAAGAAGTTCTCACAGAGCAAAATCTCTCATACATTGGTTCGAATATGCAATTGTACCATTCAAGAGTGCCACCGAGTAGTGGAAAGTTTCCCTGGGTCTTGGAAACTGGGCTCATCACAGAAAAATACAGGCAGAAGGTAGCCCATGGCTTTGCAGAGAAGCCAGGCCCGGGGACTGAGCGCCAGGCTCTCCCCGGATGGAAGTGTGTCAGGGGAGGAAGTGGGTTATGATGACTTTGTAAAATGTGGATTTAATTTGGAAAAAGAAGTCTCATCCTTTCTTTGTATTTCTCAAAAAGCGGACTGCTGCTTTCCTAAGAAACGCAGTGCTGTTCTTCTAAGAGATGCTCCAACAGAAATGAAAGGCCGGCACGGTCTTCTTGGCCGGCTATTGATATTAATGCCGCAAACCACGGCGCACCAGGCAAAGGCCCCGCCTGCCCAGCGGACGGGGAACTGCGATTAGCTCGGAAAGCCTGGGCCCACGCCCGGCCCTGCTCTTCACAGGCTGTGTGTCTTCGGAAGGGTCATTCTGCCTCCCTGAGCTTGTATTTCCTTCTCTGGATAATGGAGAGAATCGTAGCTTGCGGGGTTACCTGCAAGACGTAAATGGTGTAATTTCAAGGGCAGCTCGCCTGGCTGGCACGGGAGGCAAGTGGCTCTCACTCTCTTCTGAGTTCAGGTGGCGCTTGCTCACACGTGCCTTGTGTCACTGCTTCCCCCTCGAGAGCGGGAGCTATTTAGGATCGGGGCGGGGACTGACTTCTGTCGTTCCTTTGCAGGGAACACTTGGCTAATGCGGGCACCTCCGGGTGACTGTTGAGGGCATGCTTGCGTCGGTACCTGGGTGAGTGGACGGAGATTACCAACCCAGCACAGTGCCAAGTAGTGTAGGCTGGTGGGTGAGAACTTAATCAGCTCCCTGTCCCCTCACCGCTCGTGACCACTGCCCAGCCTGGTGGTTCTCAGAGTCCAGCAGGCATTAGGATCACCTAGACGCTGGTTCAAACACACATGTCTGGGTCTCACCCCCCGAGAATTTCTAATTCAGACGGTCTGGGGAAGAGCTTGAGGCTTTGAATTTTTTTTTTAAGGTTTATTTGTTTATTTTAAATTTCTTTTTTTTTTTTAAGATTTTATTTATTTATTTTTGACAGAGAGACAGACAGAGCCGGAGAGCACAAGCAGGGGGGGTGGCAGAGGCAGAGGGAGAAGCAGGCTCTGCACTGAGCAGGGAGCCCGATGCGGGGCTCGATTCCAGGCCCCTGAGATCATGACCCGAGCCGAAAGCAGATGCCCAACCATCCGAGCCACCCAGGCGCCCCGGTTTATTTGTTAATTTTAGAGAGAAAGTATGTGAAGAGTGCGAGGGAGCATGGGGGAGGGGCAGAGGGAGAGAATCCCGAGCAGATTCCATGCCAAGCATGGAGCCTGACGCAGGGCTCGATCCCACGACCCTGAGATCACGACCTGAGCCGGAATCAAGAGTTGGATGCTTAACCGACTGAGCCACCCTGGCGCCCCGAGGATTTGAACTTCTAGCAAGTTCCCAGGTGATGTTGATGCTTCTGGCGTGGGGACCTCCCTTTGAGAACTGCTAGTCTGGGCTTCTCTCTTACAGGGAGCCCTCACCTGGGAGCTGTCGGGGCCGACGGTGTTTCCTCCACGATGCCCTACATGGCTGCCCCTTCAGATTATAAGGGGCGGGAGGGAGCTAGGCTGTTTAGCTGACGTCCTGGGTTGGGCCTGTCAGGCCATTGGGATTTCAAGCCACTGGAGCTGAGGGGCTCGGCTGCCAGAGCTGTGCTGCTAAAGCGTTAGCAGCGGGCCACTGAGGGTTTGGGGGAGATGCCCAGATTTAGGGCATTTACTAATACCTACGGTGTCAATACACTGTAGGCAATTTCAAGTTACCGCTATGTTACGTTGGGCAGCCTTCAATTTCTCCAAATGCGAAAGGGCAATAATAAAATCCATCCTCTGGAATCGGGAGTGTAAGCAATAATTCAACCTCAAGTCCCAGGAGCAGAATGGATGCCCAATCAGTGCTTACGCTTGTTCTCAGGATTTCCCCCCAGAACCCCCCAGGAAGCATTATAATTCCTCCCAATGAGTAATCCGTGCCAAGCTTCAATCACGGTGGGTATACATTTTCACGGTCAGGCATCTGTGTTTTAGAACCTATTTTAAACTGTGCTGGGAAAGTTACATTTTCAGTTGGCGTTTGGCCTAAAAATATAAAAAATCATAGGGCGCTTGTGCTGTGCCCCATTCCAGATAAGTGGTAATACGGTCTTTTCTCATTGACAGGTATGGTCTCTCGTTCCACGGCAGTGATATTAAGGATTTTTAAATGATGAATAATTACTCAGTGAAGATTGCCCGCTGTTGCCATTTGCCTGGCAGACAGTGCTGGAGAATTCCCCGAAAACCTAGAATAATGGGAAACCAGACCCTGTCCCATCTTTCGGTGCTGTTTTCTAGGACAGCATTTTCTTCTGTAGCAGGCATGTGCCCTCCAAAGACAACCTGGGCAGCATCGGGCACATTCTTGCAAACCTCCAAGTGTGCAGACCCCAAAACTGCTCATTTGGCAGGTACGGATGGGAAGAGAAGTGGACTCACCCGGACCACAGGCATCCCGGTTGTAGCGAGGAATCGGCAGGACCCGTCTCTCAGAACCCTCCGTCGGCTGGGGTCCACAGGCACGTGAACGCTGAACCACAGGGCAGAGCAGGAGGGACACCACCAAGCTTAAAAGATGAGCTTGTGCAACGCAAGGACAAAGAGCCGGCCTCGCTACGGCGCCACTGGGCTTCCACAGCTCAAATCTGATCTCATGACGAAGACATAGTCTCACACCACAGTCCAAACTTCTGTTGCGTGTATACTTGTCATAATTAAAACTGTTTGGCTGCAAGTAAAGGAGAACAACTCAAGTGGGTTCAGGCCTAGAAGTGGAGGTGGCTAAGGAGCACGAGGGGAGCCCAGAGCCCCCTGCCCTCAGCCCCCTAAACAGCTCTCCCCCCACCTCCCTCCCTGCGCGTCCGCTTCTCTCCTGTCTTTCTCCCGTCTGCCTTCCCAGGCACAGGCAGGAGATAGCTGCCCCACAGCAGTTAAGGGTCTTCCCTAAATGGAAACCACGGTAGCAACCTAGCGGAGCTCCTAGAATGACAGGGCAGGTGCAGGGCCCTCGGCGGGTGAGCGGCGTCCTCGGGGAAGGGGAGTCGTTGGGTAACCGCGAGGCTGGGACATCAACGGGACGCAGCCTTTGCCGCGAGGAAGATTACCGTCCCGCGAAAGACATACACGTTGCACGGACTGCAGTGGAAATGTTAAAACATAACCAGCATGGAAAGAGCGGTGTAGACAAAGTGCGGCGGGGGCTCCCGGACAAGGTGTGACTGCTGGTCGGGAAGGCACAGGAGACACGGAAATATAGTGGGTATTGTAGGAATGCTTCAACTGCTAGGCATTGGAAGGAAGCCCGAACCCAAAGGGTGAGGGGAAGTCTCGGGGGTAATCACACAGCCGCCTTGGATCCCAAAAACAAGATGGGGGGCGGGGGGGCACCCGGGATGAACGGAGAGAGACAGTTCGGAACAGCCTCTGGGAATGAGCACGTCCCAGAGTTCTGCGTCTGCGATGGGTGTGATCCTCCGAAGCGGCAGGCTGTGCGGAGCTCTGGGGGGCCCCTTCCCCGGGGCCGTCTTCCCTGGACCGTGGCACTTCAGCCCCGGGTGGCCATCCTGCTCTTGTTCTGGCTACGTCTTTGCCCACTTTATGCCTTTTGGATCCCGAGCCCTTGACATCGGCAGGGCTACCGGTTTTTGTTTGCAAAACTTACCAGAGCAGCATTACAACTTTGGCAGACGTGTCGAAAGCAAAAGAGCATCTACATTTAGCACAGAAGGTCAAAAAGGAGCCTGTGAGGAGGAAAATATGTGCTTAAACTTTTGACTCAGTTAAATGCGAAGATAAATTTAAGCACTCTTTGGTGTCAACAATTCCAACCTCATAAATTAGAAACAACTACAGTAAATGAGTCGACAGCATTTAAGCCAGCCTTTTTTTGGGGGTGGGGTGGGGTCTAATTATACAGCATGGGGCTGAAATCATTTGCATTGATTTATCCAATTTCCTATTGTCAAGTGCTGTGTCTATCCTTGATGTGATTATGTTAATGTGCTAATTAAGTTTGAGGCCCTTTGTTGTACATTCTGCTTTCAGCAAAATAAGAAAGTAGTACTGGAACTATGTTTTCCTTGAATGTGTTCTGGGATAAAGAGGGAAAGTGCCCTGTGAGAGCAGGAAACGTTATCCCCGGGGGTTGAGTGGGCTTAGATACAATTTAATGTGAACAACTGAGCGTATTTATGAGGCATCAGAAGCAAATAAAGGAGTATTCACACGGGGCAGGGTGCCCAGCCGGTCACATTGGCTCTCGGTGTTTGGGGGGAGAGCAAAGACTACTTGGCTTATGCTTCCCCCAATGCCACATTTAAGTCAAAGTTATACCCTGTTCTATTGTGCCCTGACTCAACTTACGCAGAGATTTTCATTGTCTTGCATGTTGATATTGCTTCTGAGATCATTTCACAACTCCAGAAGGGCTGAAGCCTGGACTTTGTCTGAGATAATAGGTATTTCCTAAAGGAGACGGGTAGAGTCCATTGTTTCAATTTGCAAATGGCCCCAGGTGTAGAAAGGACCCAGGAATGCTGGTTCCCCACTCCCCAGATGACGGTGAGAGGTCCGAGGGCACGTCGGGAGCTCCTGCCGCCTCCCCGCGTCCCTGTGCCAACACTCTGCGTTTGGGGGCTCCCACGGCAGACGGAGCTGAGTCCATCACGTCCAAAAGGGAGCTTTGAAAAGTGCATTGCAGACTAGCTAAGAGCTGGGATGTGGAGCCAGACAGGCCTGAGTGAAGACCTTGGCTCTGTCTCTTACTCGCTTCGAAGGCTCTTTAAGTGCACTGAGCCTTCACTACCCCCTCCGGGCAATGGGAATAAAAGCATGTTTCATAGACGCCGTTGAATATGAAGTACGTCACTGACTTATGTACCAAAACAAAAGGAAGACAGCACTGACGTACATTCTTAATATGTAAATTCTTATTTCATATTATTGAAAGAGTCCTTTTAGATGTATTTAGATACCTTTTTTAAAATCATATATCATTCTTTTAAAAAATTCCAGCATCGTTAACTTACAGTGCAATATTAGTTTCAGGTGTACAATATAGTGATTCAGCAATTCTACACACTACTCAGTGCTCATCATAAGTGTACTCTTTATCCCCATCCCTGTTCCCCCCATTTCTCCACCCAGCTCCCCTCTGGACACCATCAGTGTGTTCTCTAGAGTTAAGAGTCTGCTTCTTGCTTTGTCTCTTTCATTTGCTTTGTTTCTTAAATTCCACATGTGAGGGAAATCATATGGTATTTGACTTTCTCTGAAGGACTTATTTCGCTCAGCATAATACACTCTAGGTCCATCCACATTGTTGCAAATGGCAAGATTTCATTCTTTTTGATGGCTGAGTAATATTCCACTGTCTATATATACCACCTCTTCTTTATCCATTCATCTGTCGATGGACATCTGGGCTCTTTCCATAGTTTGGCTATTGTAGACATTGCTGCTGTAAACATCAGGGGGCATGTACCCCTTTGAATAAGTGTTTTTGTATTTTGGGGTAAATACCTAGTAGTGCAATTGCTGGATCATAGGGTAGCTCTACTTCTAACTTTTTGAGGAACCTCCATACTGTTTTCCAGGGTGGCTGCACCAGCTTGCATTTCCACCAACAGTGCACGAGGTTCCCCTTTCTCCACATCCTTGCCAACACCTGTTGTTTCTTGTGTTGTTGATTTTAGCCATTCTGACTGGTGTGAGGTGGTATCTCACCATGGTTTTGATTTGCATTCATTTATCACTCTTATGCACACATTAGTTCATCTTGTCCTAAAAATTGGTAGCATTCAGAGCCCTTCTTCTGAGTCATTTTCAACTCAGGCTTGTCAACGCCCAGGTGTTTCCTTATGGTATCATCCTCTGGGCCATCAAGGCTGGGAAAACGGAGTACTTCTTACAAGAGTGTTCACTGTTGTCTTCAGGACATTCTGCAAGTCTCGATGCTGTACTTTCTTGCTCTTACTAGAAAGGATCAACAAAAGGCATTTTTGTCCAAGTTTCGCATAGAAAAGGAATTCCAATGGCATCAATGTGACAATGATTGTGAACCCCAACGACTGTATGGCAAACCCTGTTTTGAGAAGTGTGCATCCAGAATCCATGAAGTACTGAGCTAGCACTTTCCTCTCCAGGCTATTCTGAAAAAAACAGCAATGGAATCTTGGAATGGTGCCTTACTATTCAATACATGATAGATAGCTATCATAATGCTACTCTAATCTTTTGTGATGGTTCTGTACATGTAGATCATCAAATAATTAAGGTAATACATTTTACCCAGGCTTCCAAAGTTATGCTAAATTATGTAGGAAATTTAGGTGCCCTGGGCCCCAACTTGGACTAATGATTCAGCTAATGACGTTATTTGTGGTTAGTTAAGGTCACCCCACCAGTTGTGAGATCAGAACACAATTCCATAATGACAAAATCATCACTGCAGCCACAAGCCCAGAGATAGGGTCCACGGACGAGGATTTTTACTGTTCCAAAAATGGTGGTAGAAACATTTCACCATTACACGCCTGTTAGAACAGTGAGAACCTAAAATAATGACAAAACCAAATGCTGGTGAGATTTGGGGTGACAGGGACCCTTATTTGATGCCGATGGGAATGCAACATGATGCAGCCACTTTGGAAGACAGTTTGGTGGTTTATTACAAAACAAAACATGTTCTTACCATGGGATCAGCAATTGTGTTCCTTGGTAATTTACCCAAAGGAGTTGAAAACCTGTGTCCACACAAAACCTGCCTGTGGATGTTTATAGCAGCTTTGTTCATAATCACCCAACCCGGGAAGCAACCCAGACGTCCTTCTGCAAGGTGAGCGGATAAACACACTGTGGTCCATCCAGACAATGGAATATCATTCAGCACTAAAAACAAATGAGCGATCAAGCTATGAAAAGACTGAAACGGCAAAGGCATGGAAGCAGTAAAAAGATCAGGGCTTGCCAGGGGTTCCGAGTGGGGCAGAGTCGAACAGGTGGAGAACAGAGGATTTTTAGGGCGGTGAAATGATTTGTATACCATGCTGGATACTTTAAACATTTGTCAAAACCCATAGAACGTAACACTAAGGGTGAACCCTAATGTAAACTATGGACTTGGGGTGATTATAATGTGTCAATGTCATCAATTCATCGATGGAACTTTATTTATTTTTTTTTTTTAAAGATTTTTTATTTATTTATTTGAGAGAGAGAGAATGAGAGAGAGAGCATGAGAGGGGGAAGGGTCAGAGGGAGAAGCAGACTCCCTGCTGAGCAGGGAGCCCGATGCGGGACTCGATCCAGGGACTCCAGGATCATGACCTGAGCCGAAGGCAGACGCCTAACTGACTGAGCCACCCAGGCACCGCCCTTAAAGTGTTCTAAAAAGTAAAGTCGACTAAGGAGAAAAGTAGAAACATTTCTAGATTAGAGGAACCTCCAGAGACATGACAATGTATAATTATGGATCGCGGCTCTGGGAACCAGAAGTCCTTTTTTCCATAAAGAACGTTTTTGGGATAATTGGGGAAAATGAATAATATTTGTAGCTTAGATAATTATATGGCATCCTGATAATTTCTTTTTTTCACTATTTCTTGATTGTAATAATGATAATGCGGTTATGTAAGAGCGAGCCCTTCTTCTTAGGGAATGCACGCTGAAGTGTGTGGCAGAAAGGGCTATAATGTCTCCAGTTATTCTCAAATGTTCAGAAAAAGATAACATGAAGATAGATGGAGAGAAAGCAATAAAGTAAGTGTTGCAAAATGTTAACAATTGGGGTGAGGTGTGTATGATCGTTCTTTCTAATATTTTTACAACTTTACTGGGAGTCTGAAATTATTTTGAAATAAAAGAGTACAAAAAATTGGGAAAATAAACCACTTAAAATGAACTAAAAAGGACATAGGATTCTACATTCTAGCTGCCGGCCCCCCTCCCCCGTCCCTGCGTCACTGTATTCGGGGGTCATCCACTACGAACTGAAGACCTCCTCACCCTGTAGCTGATGCTACAAACACAAAGTCCAATCACAGACATCAGGGGACACAACTTTGCACTTTAGAGAAGTTAGGTCAGTTCGCTTCTGATTTCGTTAGAACATCCAGCACACCTGGGGGTCCAATCTGAACACCTGAAACCGTCGACAGCACCAGGGACACCACACCCGTCAGAGGATGTGCTGACTTAGTGACCAGTGAGACCACGTGGCCAGCCCTCGGCGTGGTCAGCCTGCAGGCTCCCGCCACCTGAGGGACCGACCTCGCCCGGGGCATGAGGGCCATCCCACCTTCCGACACCTGCTCACTCTACTCGTTTCCACAGTTTACAGCCTCCTACATCTTATTTCAAGTAACTGCACGAAATTAACCCGGGAAGCTACATTTCAAGTGTGCATGTTAAAGTGAGATACATCTATTCACACATGGGGCTGACTTTAATTAAAACGGGAGATTGAGTGAGCCAACACTTTGGAGTCAGCCCAGTCGGGGTTCATGTATTTAGCTCTGGAACTCATTAGCTGTGTGACCTTGGGGAAGTCACTCAACCTCTCTGAATATCAGTCACCAGATCCGTAAAATGAGAATGAGAATAAGTGAATTAAAGAATTACAAAGGGTGGGACGCCTGGGTGGCTCAGTTGGTTAAGCATCTGACTTTCGATTTCAGATCAGGTCCTGATCTCAGGGTTGTGGGACTGAACCCCGAGTTGGGCTCTGTGCTCAGCGCAGAGTCTGCTTGTCCCTCTCCCTCTGCTCCTCCCCCTGCTCACACTGTCTTTCAAATAAATAATTAAATAAATAAAATCTTTAAAAAAACGTTACAAAGGGTTAAATAAAATATATACAAAAATAATCTTGAATCTTTTAGGCACTTTATAGAGATATACAGTATATTTATAGACACAAGTCTACATATTCACATAAATACAAATGTGATATAGTTGTTACTTAGATTGTATTGATTAAAATTGGAAACCAGTATGACCAAAATGCCCTCCACGGTGGCCAGGAGATTCTCAGCATCAGCTTGGGGCATGACCATCGTCCATGATCTGGAACATTTGTTTTGTTTTTTTTTTTAACTCAAGCAAACTTATCAGACCTTGAGAGACAGACTGAACTGACCAAATGCCAATTTATGTTTAATGGGGAACAAAAATAGAAAGTACATCAGCGTTGTTCCTGTGGGCCGACCAGCTCATGACCTCCTTACAGCAAACCTCCTCAGGGAACCAGCTCATACCCTGCGGGCTGCCAGGGAAGGTGTGTTGTGCGTGTGCAGTGAGGGGAGATGAGACAGGTGGCCCTGTGGCCCGTATCACGGAGTCACGACAGACAAACGCATCCCCCGCCAAGGAGAGGAACCAGCCACGTGGACAGGTTCCACTGGAGTCCTGGACACACTTTGCTTCTTGCATGTTCCTTGACATGGCTCCTCATAGATCATGGCCTCCTGTCGAGAAAGGAGTTTTGACTATATTCGGTTTTTGTTTGGTTTTCTGTTTTGTTAGTTGTAACTTCTCTTCCTCCTTCTTCTCTTCTTCCTCCTCCTCCTTCTTTAAATATATATTTATCTTTAGTAGGTGTTACTTAGATTCTCTATTCCTGTTCTTTCTGCTTGTGAATGAAGAAAGAGCTTTCAAGTCAACATCTGCCTTGGACAATTTTATCAGTTTCGTGTTGGTTTCCCACCTCCAAGTTTAGTCCTGAGCTCGGTCTCACCCCAGGATCCTGACTTTAATTTTCTGTCGCTCAGAAACACCCACGCCAACCCAGTGAAGGGCTCTTCTCTGTGGGCGCTGAGAGAGTAACAAGGGAATCTCCCAACAAGGAACACACGCATCCCCAGGAAAAGAGAGAGAGTGAGGGTTTCAGGACGCCTTCTATTAACAGTGTCTGGAATGTGTCACCACCAGCCAGGATGCTGACGTCCTGTGGGCTGGCTCCCCACCGGAGCAAATCCTTGTGAGGTGTGTGAACAAAGTAGGTTCTGGGGGACTGCACAGGGGCAAAAGCAGATGGTTCGCACAGCAAATATTGGGATTATTATTACTTTTAATATTATTACTTTTCCCTTCAAGGATTATAAAGCCAAAGATGATTTGGTCAACAAACATTCTGTTTAAATCACAATTTTAGAAGCTTGAGGGATGAAATAAAGCGCATGTGAAGATCTGTGCCCCCTCCTAAGCTTTTTCTTGCTCATTTCCCCTCACTGAGACAGTAAGTGACAGCTTACCAAACAGTGACAGGGGAATGAGGAGACTCCAGCCCCACCCTGGCCACCACCCCACAATCCTGCATTGATTTTTCTCTCTAACAGGGAATTTTCTTTATAATCATATGTAAGGTCGAGAAGCCACGCATAGGAAAACTTACCACTACCAGCCTCACCATCGTCTTGTTGAGACCGCAGGGGCAGGAAGAGGAACCTACAGCCTGGTAGGTCAGGAAGGAAATGCAGGCCCCCCTTCAGTCTTCTCGGGGAGCTGGTGAAGGGAGGGATTTCCCCTCTCTCTGGGAGCAGAAAGAAATCAGGGCTCTGGACTTTAAGAAGCAGGGGAGGCTAGAGCACTTGGGGTGGGGGGGTGTGCGTGGGGGCAGGCAGTCCAGTGGCCCCAACACGCCCCTGGTCTTTGGTTTGGCTCGGTGTTCAGTTGATGGCAAGTGGGTTTTCAGTGCAAGAGGCAGATGAGCAGCACATAGAATGGTCAGTTTCTGGGGTCCGTCCGTACCTGGGCCAGGAGCTGGAGACACGTGCGGGTTCTGGCCCCATTCACGGGTGGTGAGAAGAAGCAGGAATGGCCCTTCGTAGATGAGGAGAGCAGAGGCCTGCCCTATGGCTGACCCAGGACGGCAGCCCTGGTGTGGGCAACAGAGCCCAGCAGAGTAGAAATCTAACAGGATCACCAGAAGAGACAGGTGCCAGCCAGGAGAGAGGTCTGGAGCAGATGTTGCAGGGAGGTGGCCGACTGGAGTGGTGAGGCCCCAAGAAAGACCTGTGGGAAATTCAGATCCCTTGAGAACCCCCAGGAGACACCTGGGGGGCAAGAAACCTTGTGAAAGACTAGACCTCCTGCTAATGGGGAGAGGTGGGTGTCCATGTCATCCTTTGAGACACAGCAATGAAGCAACAGTGATTGACCTGCCTTCCCTGCAACCCCCACCTCGCCCCGGATGCTAACGCAGTCCAGAGCTGGTGCATCTCTAACCTTTAGTCCCCTGATGGACACAGCAAGCAGGGACAACTGGAGAATTTCTAAGGTTTGCCTCTAACTTACGTACGAGATGGTTTTTTGAAATTCAATTAGAAAATCCCAAGACTGTGTTTAAAAAAGGTAGATATGCAGAAGACCAAAATTTCACCCCTCAAGGAGTTAGACTCCGGGTGCTCAAAATAACCGTCCTTCAACAGAAACGTGCTGATTTCCCTCTGTCAGTGTGACCTACAGGGAGGGAGTCGTTGTCTCCTGTCCCCTATTTGTGGTGATATGCATGCTAATGACGAGCAGCCGCAGACCAGTTGTCTGGATAATGAACTTGGTCCAGGTGTGTTGCCTCTGAGTAACCGGCGGGGACGCCAACAGAATGTTGGAGATTACTTGGAGAGAGAGATTAATCATTAACTAACTCCACTAATTCACCTGGCATTTTTAAGCAATAAAGACCTCTTTACAAATAACATAAGCTCAAAGAATTAGAATTACCTGCTGAAACGTTGAGATGATCTTATTATGCTGGGGACGAAAAATTGTCATCTGTGAGGGTGGTTTCCAAAATGGATTAATACAAACAGGAAAGTGGCTACCTATGGAAATCTGAATAAATGCACACATGTGGCATTTCATCACGAAGGAGGCCAAGTCAAAAATGCCTGAGCCTGCGAAATCATGGTGTCAAGGCGACTAGAAGGTCCGAAAGGGCTGAGCGTCGAGAAGCAGGGGTTACGGTTGCTGCTGGAAATGGAGCCCCTGAGCTCCTTCTCACGCACTTGGGGAGCATGAGGACTCACCCCGAGTAGGGCGCCGAGCTCGGAGTATCCTTTTTTCATAATCCTTTCCCTCTTGTTCTCCAAGAGTAACTGATGCAGCTTTTAATATAATATGATCCGAATTTTGGCAAGAAAAAAAAAAAGAAGAGCCCAGCCAGGAGGGTTGTAAGGCATGTGCTGGGAAGCTCGGCAGCATTCACTGGGCATCCCACCGTGGAGGACACGGACTGGAGGCATGGTGCGCTACGTGAGCACTGTCGTCTGATGAGACGGTCGCCTTCCCCACCACCCATACTTGCCCACCTCACTCACTCCATCATACTAGATTATTTCCCGTGGCTCAGGATACGAGCTAGGTACCAGGGAAGAGACAAAAATATGAAGGCCCAAGCTCACAACTTAATGAAATGAGCATACAAAAGAAATGGATCCCAGCACGGTGGGGTATGTGGCAGAGTAGGGAAAGCTGGGACACGGAGCCCCTTCATGGAGGCAGTTATGTGATTTCCACTGGAAGCGAGGAGGCAATCAGGAATAAATGGTTACTGACGAGTAACCCTTCTCCCCCAGGGGAGAAGGGCATCTTGGGGAAAGGAGGTATCCCTGCGTATGTCGTGTGTTGGAAACGACAGGATCTGGATTTTATCGGCGCACAGCGGTTGGTGGGGAGGGTGGGGGCTGGTAGGTGGATACACGGAGGTCCTTTCCAAAGACTCCACCCTTATAAACATTTCTGACTTCTTGCTAAATCAGTGTCTGCATTTATCTCAGATCAGTTTTTCCCACGTTGTTAGAGACCAACTGTGAAAAGAGCCTTGCATCCTTCTCTGGAGACATCGTCCCTATTCTTTCGAGCCACGGGGTTCCACCAGGAGGCGCTTTCTTCTTATAGACGGGTCTCCTGTCCCGAGAGGGGACAGTCATGGTCACCTGATCCATGCACATGGTTGATCCGGGGTAGGCATCGAAGCAGGGCAGCCCCAAACTTCAACTCTGTGATGCAGGAAGAGATGGAGCCCCTCTCCATGCATGGGGGCCAGAAATTGCGCCAACTCTACTTGTCAGGAGCAAGGTCTTCCCCACGCGGAGGAAGGTGGGAGTAGCGAGGAGGAGAGAAGATGTGCACAGTGAGTCCTGGTGATGCTCAGAGGCATGGCTCCAGTTTTCCTGAAGTGTAACTATACTTGGGTCCTTCACTCTTTCTTTGGATTCTTCCATTGGCATCAATTTGAGTTGGGGAGCTCTCAGGTTCAAAGTGATAAGTCCTTACTGATGGGCTCCACCATTTTAACCTGAATGGGGTTCACTCATTTTCATTTATTCCTGTTTAATAATCAAATATTTGCAGCTGTGAATTTTTCTCTGGGGATAGCTTTTGCTGTGCAGAGTCATCTTTATGCTATTTTCCAAATTATCAGTCGCTGTGGTTTTGAATTCCTTACTCCCCCCCCCCCAAATGTGCCCCATTTCATCCTTGGCTACTGAACCTTCTTGGATAACAGTCGTAATAGCAACAAATACATTTTGCCAACCACATGTGAGATAAAGTTCTAAGCCGCTCACAAATGTTAGCTCACTTAGTTCTCACAAAACCTCTTTGGGGTAAGTACTGTTTTATCCCTATTTCATAGACGAGGAAACTGAGGCACAGAGAGTGTAAGCACGGGGCAGGTGAGTGGAGTGTTTGCACACTGGCCGACTGGCTTCCGAGGCCACGATCGGGAAACAGTGTAGTTTACACCACTCTGTGCGGGAGGGAAGACCACCAGCATGCTGCCAACGACTGAGAAAGCCGGAGAACGCCGCCAAGGATGGGGGCAAGCACCTGCCGCCCCTATTCCTGAGAAGCCCGGGCCATCGGACTCTGGGTACTTTTAGCCTGAGAGCAGCTCCCCAGGGACGGACACCTCCAGGGAGGAAGATCCTGCCTCTCTTTGCCGTCCAATGTTGTCTCCAAACCCACTGGGTCCCAGCCATGTGCCCTCCCCCCGGGGGCCGGGAGGACTTCTTTTAGGGCGAGTGGAACAGACCCTTTGGTCCTACGATCTGGCTGAGAGTAAACCACGGGCTTCAAATCGGCACATGTCACGTTAATCATGAGTTGCTGTGTATTAGATCTATCACATGCTGGAAGAGCTTGGCTGAAGTCTACCGGGCCGAGGGGAATTTCGTCCATTTCTTCTTGAGTTTCTAGCAGCATGTGCACACTTTGCTCCTTGGTTTTGATCCCTCAGAGTTCACAGATGGGGCATTTTCACTGTAGATGTGTGTGTCTATTATGTTCTAACTTCAGACCATCCCTTTGTACTACGCAGCAGGGGCAGAAATCCACTCACCCCAGACTCCTTTGAACCCACTAAACTCACCATGAGCACAGAAAGCATCTCCTCTGGAGACGGTGGTCTCCTTCAGATGGAATGCAGGGTCCTCCCGAGGCCCTTATCATGCCACCCCCTCTTCCAGGTGGTGTCCAGCTGGTGGGGAGCAAGGGCCCTATGATTCTTGCTCCCCTCCGTTCTGAGTGCCTGGGGGGTCACCTGGCCGCTGAACCTGAAGGCATCTTTAGGAGGCCTGGATTACTGCTGAAATCTGTGGCCCAGGTTTGGAGCCTTGTTCGTTGAGCCCTGCTCCCTGAGGCCTGCTGGTCCCCCTCACCCAGGAACCTGGAAGCCTAGACTCAGTACTTCGTGTCCCCTCGCCTGCGGGAATGCAAGGATCCCCGGCACACCACGCGGAGGCCCCAGGGAGCCAAGGGCGCCATGTGGGACCCAGCTCTCCGGCCGCATCCCTCCATCCCTGCACAACCATCCTGTGCAGTCTCCCTCCCTGGGCTTCCGAATGGGGGAAAGCCCTCAGCTGTTGGCTTTTCCATCAGCTCGTTGGAGGTGCCTCTCCAGGGACTCAGGCCAGACGATGGAAGTCAGAACACGTGGGTCTGACAGCCTGCTCCTTCCCCTTCTTCCTCTGCCCACTCTCCCCGAGGCAGAACAAGAGACTCTGCCCCTTCCCATGTCTTTCTGTCTCCGTCTCTCTCTCTGCGTCTGTCTGTCTCTCTATCTCTCTCTTGGGGGCCTGGGGGGTCCTGCCACACGTCCCTTCTTCTCTGCTGAGCTATGAGTCACCTTCTAAAGCCTCTCAAGTATACCGAGCACAAACATCTCCACATCCAAGTCCATGGTCGCTAGCACTCAGCAGGGGTTCGAGTCACCTGCCACACAGGTGGGGAAAGCAAGGCATAAGAGGCTTCACGAAGCTCCAGGGTGGGTCGAAGGCTGTGGTGGTGACAGAGGACACCTGTGCCATACTCTCTGCTTCAAAGCCTGTGCGCCCCTAAACCCGCGGCCCCATCCAGCTCTGGGCTCAGTCCCTGCCTCGAGAGTAACGGGGAGACCCGCTGGCTGGGGGGCTCCACCACCGCTCTGTCCAGCGAAGAACAAGAAGTTAGGAAGAAGGGAGGGGTGAGGGAGGGGGAGAGGGGCCGAGCAGTGTGCGGCAGAGAAGAAACGCCCCTGCTTGCAGATACGGCAGCCCCGTCTGTCTGTCTGTCTATCTGCCCTTCCACGCCCTCTGTTTTGGAGGAAGGCCCTGCTTTCATTCCTGGCCTCCTGCTATCTTGAAGGGAAGAGCAGAGAACAATCTTGGGGTCATCACACGTCGCACAATGGGAGTCCTGTCTCTCGTGTCAGAACTCACAGGGATGGGACGCAGCGGCCAGGTGACCGACTGCGTTCCCCACCCCCCACCCAAGAGTTTCACCCGCACTGTGGCTGCCGGCCCAGGGCGTTTCTGGGAGAAGCATGCTCCCAAACACTGATCACGATCACGTGCTATGGGCCCAGCGGGTCTGCCTTCATTCCTTTTTTTAAAAAATGCAAATCTCAGCTTCCAATTCAACAGCCTCCTTTGGAATTTAAAAGAGTTCTAGGTTGTTTAAAGGTTGAGCGGAATTCCTGAGCCTGTTAACTGGTCACAGTCTACTAGCTCTCATAATTAGCACGAGACCACTGTATTGTGTAAACGCCACTCAGTATTCAACAATGACTAACCGCTCCATTTCAGACTGTTTACTTAGGAGTGGGGGCTGTCCTCCACAATCGATGTTTCTGGGTCTTTACCTATTTAACAAGAGAGAAGAGAGAGACGAGACACAAGGTAAGGGCCCAGATCCCCCATTTCTCTACCCCTTCACAACACCTCCCCTGCCCAGCCGCCAAATCCCAGCACTGTGGGTGACCCGGTACCAAGTCTTGCCAGGCTACAAACTGTGTGACCTTGGGATTCTCCGGTCCCTAATCTGCACAGGGTGAGGGCTGAATTGGGCAAGAGCAGAGATCACCCACCCTGAGACGTGCAGGGACTGGGGGAGAGGGTGAAATGTCTCCTTCTGATAACTTCACACATGTTCTTACTCAACTGAAAAGCATAGCATGACAGACTGGAAGCGGACTATGGAAGTGTCCCAACCCCCAGCAGCTGGCCACGTGCTACCTGTCCTTTATCGCAAAGGACAAACGCAAAGAGAAGGATTAAAGATATCTGCAGAGTAATATTGACAAAATGGGCAGCAGGGCTCAGCACAGTAAGGAAGTAAAACTTGTCAACAAATACGTGTGTACATGTTAAATGTGTGTGTATGTGGTAATGTGTTATGTTCACCCCAATTTTCTTTTTCAGGGCAGATATTACAAATACATTTGTTCGCAGACGATATCAAAGGGAGCCACAGGTCATGGCTGATGGGGAACCCCCCAAAGAGAAGGGCTTGCTGACTTCCAAGGAGCGTGGAGGGTGGGAGGGTGCAGAGCTCGGTGGGAGCAGGGGTGCGGTGATGCTGGGTGCCCCGCATGAAGATGGGCCACCAGACACAGCCGTCAGTGGGGAGCAGGGCCAAAAAGGGAACATCTAAGATGGATTTTACCTTGTTTGATGTGGTGTGAACAAGGTGAACCTCCTCTTGCGTTTACCTTAAGAAATCTTCAGTCCTATACTGTGTATCACGTGCATGTGGGTATTTGAGTGTGCCGTCTTTTGGGGTATGTAGAAAAGAAGCTGGGTTCTCATTTGGCTTGATGTTGGGAGAATCGGGGACATTCTACTTGGTACAAGGACGCTGGGGGGTGCCCAGCTGACATCCGAGTTGCTCTTTCTCTCATTATCTCCCTGGGCCTGGCCTATCTCGTTGCCAAATGCCCCCAGGCCTTAGTCCGCACTTGAAAGGTCTTCTCCATCCGCCTCTCCACATCCTGCTCATTTCTTCAGAGCCTGCTTTTCATTTTCCCTGACCACTCCACAGTCTCTCCGCCTGCATTCATTCACCCCCACCCACCCCAGCAGCTGTGTGCTTCCTGAGTACAAGTATCTTCTTGGGCTCCTCTCCTCCCCACCCCCAGGCTAGGCCCTGGAAGGACAGGGCCCCCGTGGTTTCCTTTCCATGGTACACTCAGCACCTAGTTGGCATACTGCCGGCGTTCAGTGTCTGCCCAACGGATCACCAAATGAATATCATTAAGTGCCTATTAGTCAGATCAATAGTGACAAATGTTTCCCAAAGACAATGCCTATTTGAAAATACATCCCGAGCATTGTTTTTCTACCCCCCAAAAAAATGTTTTGGAAAGATTTAGGAGAGTCTGATGTTTTTGTAAACACTTGCACATTTAGGGGCCTCTTGCCCTTCTTGGCTCTCACCTGGGATGTATTCGTTCATCCGCGTGAGCTTGACGCCTGGTGGGTTTTCTTCCTAAGAGCCATGGGCTTTCACAGGGATCCGAGGGTGGTGGAAAAACAGAGGCCCCTCCAAGCTCTCTGCAGCTTAACCTCATCAGGACAAGCAGATAAAAACATCTAAAAATCTGTTCAGTTCCCCGTTTGGTCGTGTGCACAGGCTCTTGCCCCACCCGCAGGTAACACCCGAGGCCAGTCCCCAGGCCAGAGCCAGAGCAGGGCCCAGCGCCCCCGTCAGAGCTCAGTCATCCCGCTCCCGGGCCGGCGGCCTGGGCCGGAGCGCACCGAGCGCGCTCGCGAGCTGTCCCCGCCTCGGGGCTCTCTGGGCGCCGGGCGCTCAGCCCTCGGCCGCGGCTCGGCCCGGGAGCAGGCGGCACGGCCCCGGCATGCTAAGTGGGCCGCACTGGGCGCCTTTGTTCCCCGCGCCTCGGAGGACCGCTCTCCTCTGCATCTTAATGGGCTTCTCCCCCGCCCGCTCTGCGCCCCGGCCCCCGGCCTCCGCGCGGCGTCCCGGACACCCGAGCGCGGGACGGCCCGCCTGCGCTCCCCCCGCCGGGCAGGCCCAGCACCTGCGCCCGCCAGCCCCCCGCCAGCCCCCCACCCCGGGGGTCCCGCGGCCCGCGGCGCAAGTCTCGCGCTGCTACGGCCCGGCGGGGAGCGGCGGCCCGCGCCCCCCGCCGCGCGACAAAGGCCGGCCCGGGAGGCGGGGCGGGG
>NW_022589768.1:1619240-1745190 GCF_004348235.1 Phoca vitulina
GGCGGGGGCGGGGCGGCGGCGGGGGGAGGGGCGGCGGGGGCGGGGCGGCGGCGGGGGGAGCGGAGGCAGCGCCCGCCCGCGCCGGCCTTTGTGTGGCGGCGGCGGCGGCGCCTGGGCCCGCCCGCCCTCCGGGGCCCGGCTCCGCGCCGCCCTCCGCCCCGCCCGGCCTCCCGGCCTCCCGGCAACATGGCAACCCCGGCGGCGGTGAACCCTCCGGGTGAGTAGCGGCCGCGCCCGCCCGCAGCCCCGGCCGCAGCCTCAGCACCCGCACCGCGGCGGCCCCTCTCCCGCGCTCCCCCGGCCCGGCCCCGCATCGGAGGGCGGGCCCGCGACCCCTGAGCTTCCGAGAACACCCGCCGTCGGCCTCCCGTCCCGCGCGGCTTCCCCTTCGGGTCGCGGCCCCCGCGGCATCGCCGGCAGCGGTCGGGGCGGCGGGAGGGCGCGGCGCGGGCGCCGGAAAAGTTTGGAGCCGGGATTCAACAGGGTGGCCGGGGTGGAACTCGCGGCCTCCCCCGCGCGGCGCGCCCCCTGTCCCCGCGCCGCCGCCCTGTGCCCTGAGCTCGGGTGGGCGCGGGCACTGAGCCCGCAGCGGCCGGCGGCCCGGAGCACCCCGCGCTGCCCGGCTCGCGCCCCCGCCTCCGGCCGGACCTGACCGCAGGGTGCGGTCCGCGACAACCGTGCGCGCCCAGGCCGATTTGGAACGCGTGGCTGGGTTACAAGTGGGCCTGTGTACCTGTTTGGGGACGGGAGCAGGGAAATTCTGTTGTAGGTGGGGGAGTGCCCTGCCTGGTGAGGAGGACTCCCTGAGGGGTGCCCAGGAATGGGAAGGGGGGACACTCAGGCTGCCTGCTGTCAAGTCCTGGGTGCTGGGCCCTGAGTGCCGCCGGCCCGCCTTGGGGCTAGGTTCCCGAGGGGGGTGCAGGCTGCAGTCAGACGGAGGCCAATCCGCAGGGAATTCCCAGGAGGGAAAGGTCCGTGTGTTAGAGATGGGGGTGGGGTGGGGTGCCCAGTAAAGAAAGAAAAATGTGTCATCGGAGTTAGGAGTAAAGGATCCCTTCCATCGAAAGTGGCCAGGGAAAGCTTTTGGAGATCAGACATTACCCAGCCCACCTTGGTGGGGCTGGAGGGTTTGCATGCGCGGAGCCAGGGGCGGAGGGTACTCGCAGGTGGAGGGGACAGCTTGAGTGGCGGACTTACACTGGGTAGGTTTCAGTGAGTATGGGGGGCATTGGGTTATAGGAGGGAGCAGGGGGATTTCAGCGACTTGTTTGGCTTTGAAGGACACTCTAAGGAGTCTGGACTCTCCCTCCCACATTAAGGAGTCCTCAGTGGTATCGAACGACGAAGTCACATGATTACGATGCTTCAGGAAGGTGGATTTGTCAGCCACGTCCAGATAACATAGGAAGGAGCAAGCCTGGAGGCAGGGAGGCTGGTTGAAATGAGGCCCGTGGTGGGGGGAGGGTGATGAGATGTCTCAGATCTGGCTCAGAACAGAGAGGAACTGCACCATTGGGCAGGTGGGGGCCTTGGAGTTGGCACAGCTCAGATGTGGGGTGAGGGTAAAGCGGGAGGCCATGGAGACACAGAGGTGGGGAGTCTGAGGCGTTCCAGGGAAGGAGGTTCCATACGAGGCACAAGGAGGCTTGGCGATCAGATCAGGAGTTGGTGGTCCAGAACACCGAGCGGGAACGTGGCACGTGTGGACACAGCGGCTCCAGTTGAATGGCTCCTGGCGTCTGCAGTTTCAACCTGGTCAGCTGCTGAAAAATCAATAGCAAATTGATGGACTTAAACGTTATGACATTAAAAAAAAAGCAAAGGTGATTAAACGAGGATTGTTTAGTCCAATAGAGGTTTATATTGGAAAGAGGAATAAAATCAGAGAGGGTATTTACATAGTGTATACACACGCATATTCCCTTGTATCACCGTTGAAAACGGGTTTGTCCGCTGCATTGTTCCACCAGCTGCCTGCAGCATCCAGGACGGCTGCCGGGCTTGGCGGTGCGGAGCGCCCGCGTGCCCGCGCCTTGGCCGGTGGGGGACTCACATGGTGCAGGTGAGGGTTGTGCTATTATTTGGAAGCGCCCGGCCCGCTTGACAGACGGTGCTGTCTGCGTCTTCTCTCCGACGGCAGAGACGCCAGAGATCCTGAGCACAGAGAGGTCTTCTCAAGTGCAAAGTCTTTCCTCCTGGCCGGTCCCCCATGATCACACTCAGATCTGTGGGGCATGCTGTTCTTGTCCCGTGGGAATATCTACCTTCTTTGGGAGAAGGGGTGTGGTTTGAAGGGCTACAGCAAAGGTGTGAGCCCGAGAGAGAGACTGAAGATGTGACTGGCAGTTGAGGCCACGCACCCAAGCCTGTTGCCCGGAGCCCACCGCTCGGGGGCGGGAGCCCCATACGCTTCTCTGAACACCTCCCCCTGCCCCTGCCTTACCCCCTCCCCAGACGTCGTTGCTTTGCAAAGAGTAAGAGCTTGGTAAACACAGCCAAAGGCCCCAGGAGGCACTGAGATGGATTTGTGCTGCTGCTTCGTGCCCAGGGTCCAAAGGCCACAGCCTGTCACCTCTGCGCCCGTGCCCACTGGTTCCGTTTTCCCAGGTCCCGGCTGCCCGCCGCAGACCCCTCCGCCGTTAGTCGTCTCTGCGAGGCACGGTGAGGGCACTCTGGGGTCCAAGATGCTGGATGGAGCTGGAGTCTTCACATTCTCTGGGTGTTCAGGCAATAGGAGCCCCGTTTAAACCTCTGATGTGCCCTTTCCAGATCTCCTGTTTGGGTTTCAGGTCCGGATTCTAGAAACTACTCCGGGGGAGGCGTGCTCTCTGAGCAGAGAAAGGCTGGGCTCCCCCAGTTCTCCTGGCGTCTGCCCTCACGGTCGGGGTCTCCAGTGGTGCCTGACACCTCCCTACTGCCAGGCCCTACACGGGTTGCTGATTTTTCCCGTTCTCTCTGGCCGGGGACGACCTCTGTCCTCTAGACCAGGGGATGGAGTCCTAGAATCTTCTGTTGCCTGTGTGCATTGTTTCACTTCCTTTTTGGGTGATATTTAAGTATTTCTGGTTTATATGTGATAGGGAAGGTTTGGATTCGTTTTGCCCATGGAAGGTTATCTGTAACTGAAATGGTACAGGGTACAAAGGGGTTGCCCTTCCAATGCCTTCACGCCACCTTAATCTTTTGTAGCAGAAGCAGGAAGGTCTCAGGTACACTCAGGCCAGAGATCATCAGGAATTAGGCGTCATCAGGACATTCCCTGCAAGGAGCGTTTGCGGAAGAATTAATAAGGCTTCCTTGCACATGGTAAAGGAATTTAAAGGTATGTTTTCAGAGACTTAGAATGTCCACTTTTTTCCTGAAATCAATTACTAGACTTCTTTTCCCTCCATGTTTCTGGTCTTTGGCATTTCAGTTTGGAATTGATTGTATGGTACGGGAAGGTCCTCTGGGCAAACAGCTGTAGACAGAGGGACATTTGGGTCAGTCCAACAGACACATTGAACACTTTTGATGTACCAAGCACTGCTCAGGGTTCAGGATAGTGTGAAGGTCAGGAAGGATGCTCTTGGACCTCAGGGAGTTCCGAGGCTAACAGGGGAGGCGTAAGGAGGCTAACTTCATGACAAACGGTAGCACGAAATGCACGCTGGACAGGTGTGCATGCATCACGCTGGGAACGCAGAGAAAGCCTTGTGGGGAGCTAGCTTCTGAAACCGGGCGTTTAGAAGAGAGAGATTTTGTGCTATGGAGAATGTAGGGTCCTTCCGGGCTGGGGTTATGTGGGCAGACTTGTGAAGGCACGGGGAGCCCTCCAGTGGCTGTCTTGTCAGTTCTCCTGGGGATCTGGACACCCAGATGGACGCCCAAGAATGCAGTAGACTCAGAGCCTCGGGGAGATGCCCATGATGCTTGTTGGGCCAGGGGCACTGCCCCCCCAGGGCAGTGGAGCGCCCAACCGAGCGGACTGCGGAAGCCCGATTTCTTTACATACTGCATTTCATGGAACCCACAGCCCATCAGTTACAAGACACATAGCTGTTGTATCTACTCCTGAGGAAAAACTCTGGCACTTCAACTCTGACATACTGTTTATTAGACGATGTGCCTCCATTTCAGGGATGTTTTAAAAATGTGCATTTAGAATCAGTCAAGTACTGTGCATTAAGAAAAAAGTCCATTTTGCTGCTGGACCATCCACATGTAAAACCTATGGTCTTCTTTTTTAAAAAATTTATTTAAATTCAGTTAATTAACATATAGTGTTGGTGTGCTTTTCAGTAAAAAATCTTTGTAAAGTTTACCTTGTAGACATGTGCCATGAGCCCAGTGATGAATTGGTAGCCTTTTGGCTTCTGCCAAATGAGAGGAATGATGTCTGAAAATGAGGTTTATTATACCTCAGCCAGTATTTACTGAGGAACTATTATGTGCCCAGTACTGAGAGCTAGGCTCTGGGTGATCAGCAGTGAGGAACCAGGACAGCCGTGGCCGCTGAGCTGCTTGCAGCCCACGGACACACGCAGCCACAAGGAATCCCACAAATAGGTTAGTTACAAAATTGTTAATGGTGAAGAAATGAAGGAGGTTTGAGGTTTGCCTCTTGGAGGGGAAATCTTTTTAAAAATTCTTTATTAGCATTTGATTTTATTGCTTTCTTTTATAGATCGCTCCATAGAGAGCGAACTTGGTATCAATCACCTGATTTAGAATCAAAGCACACTGATATGGTAGTTCCTACAAAAAAGTTAAAGGACATTTTATCCTAGGGTCCCTAGGCAGTCATGGTTTTTAAGAGTTGGGCTTATTCATCGAGGTGTCCTGATATTTGCTGGTTTTCTTGCACGAGCAGTTGCAGATGTTTACTTAACACAGAAGTCATTCCTGCTCCATATTCCGAGACGTAGGTGAGACAAGGTGGACCTGGGGACCCGTGGGTCCTGGCCGAGGTGATAGATATCCTGATCGTTAATGTAGCAGGGGTTCTGTAAGGCAGTCCTTTATGGTCGAGGTACTGCACTCGCTGCTGCAGAGACAGGATGCATTCTAACGTGGATGTGCATACGTTTGTAAAATAGGATAGATGTTAACGAAACAGAATAGACATGTAAGATGTAATGAAATGCTTTACGAGATTATATTTCAGGTTAAGATTAACTCTGTAAAATTTATTTGATCTTCTTTTTTTGTTGTTGAGTGTAGTTGACACACAACGTTACATTAGTTTTAGGCCTGTAACATAGTGATTCCATGACACGATACATTGTGCGGGGCTCATCCCAAGTGTAGCTACCACCTCTCCCCACACAGTGATGTTAGGATCCCGTTGACTATATTCTCAGTGCTGTACCTTTTATTCCCGTGACTTACTCATCCCATACCTGGAATCCTGGACCTCCCACTCCCCTTCACTCATTTTGCCCGTCCCCTAGTTCCCCTCCCCTCTGGCAACCATCAGTTTGTTCTCTGTGTTTATGAGTTTTTGTTTGTTTATTGTTTTGTTTTTTAGCTTCCACCTATAAGTGAAATCATATGGTATTTGTCTTTCTCTGTCTGACTTAGTTCACTTAGCATAATACTTTCTAGCCCCATCCATGTCCTTGCAAATGGCAAGATTTCATTCTTTTTGATGGCTGAGTCATATTCCATTGTATATGTATGTATATACCACGTCTTTATCCATTCATCTATTGGTGACACTTGGGTTGCTTCCATGTCTTGGCTATTACAAATCATGCTGCAGTAAACACAGGGTTACATGTATTCTTTTGAATTCATTTTTGTTTTCTTTGGGTAAATACCCAGCAGTGGAATTACTGGATCATAGGGTAGCTCTATATTTAATTTTTTTGAGGAACCTCCATGCTGTTTTCCAGAGTGGCCGCACCAGCTTGCATTCCCACCAACAGTGCATGAGGGCTCCTCTTTGTCCACATCCTCCCAACACCTGTTGTTTCTGGTGTTGTTGATTTTAGGCATTCTGACCGGCGTGAGGTGGTATTTCACTGTGGTTTTGATTTGTATTTCCCTAAAGATTAGTGATGTTGAGCATCTTTTCAGGTGTCAGTTGGCCATCTGGATGTCTTCTTTGGAGAGGTGTCTATTCAGGTCCTCTGCCCGTTTTTTAATCAGATTATTTGTTTTTTGGTGTTGAGTTGTGTATGTTCTCTATATATTTTATTTTTTAATTTTTTAATTTTTATTTTTTTTAAAGATTTTATTTATTTATTTGACAGAGAGAGACCAGCGAGAGAGGGAACACAAGCAGGGGGAGGGGGAGAGGGAGAAGCAGGCTTCCTGCTGAGCAGGGAGCCCGATGCGGGGCTCGATCCCAGCACCCTGGGATCATGACCTGAGCCAAAGGCAGACGCTTAACGACTGAGCCACCCAGGCACCCCATTAATATCTAATATTTTAGATATTAATGCCTTATCAGATATGTCATTTGCAGATATCTTCTCCCATTCAGTAGGTTGCCTTTTTGTTTTGTTGACTGTTTCCTTCTCTGTGCAGAATCATTTTATCTTGATGAAGTCCCACTATTTCATTTTTGCTTTTGTTTCCCCTGCCTGAGGAGATGTAGCTAGAAAAATGTTGCAATGGCCAATGTCCAAGATGACTGCCTACTTTTCCTTTTAGGAGTTTTATGGCTTCAGGTCTCACATTGAGGTCTTTCATCCCTTTTGAGTTTAGTTTTGTGCACGGTGTAAGAGTGGTCCCGTTTCATTCTTCCGCACGTGGCTGTCCAGTTCTCCCAACGCCATTTGTTGAAGAGACTGTCTTCTATATTCTTGCCTTGAGGAGGCAACCTGTAAGTTGAGATCTGAGGAATGAAGACAAACATGGGCAAGGAGGTGCATTCTGGACAAAGGGAAGAGCCTCTGCAAAGGCCCTGAGGTCGGAAGGGCTGGTCTGCTTTGAGGAACCAGAACAGGCCGAGTGGCCTGAGGCCCGTGAGCGAGGGTGAAGTGGTGTGGGGTGCTGGAGGCGTGGGTGGAGGCCGGCTCACGGAAGGCTGTGGAGCTTGAGCTAGGGCTTCAGACTTTATTCTCGGCGCAGTAGAAGGCCGCCGCGGGGTCTTGAGCCAGGGAGAGACGTGCTCCGCCCTGCACTTCACCGTGCTGTTCCCAGCTGCTGTGTGGAGAGCAGATTGGCAGGCAGGAGGAGAGGCAAGACTCCAGCTGGAGGTTGCTGACGTGGGCCCGGCCGGCAGAGATGGAGAGAAGTAGGAGGAGGTGAGATAGACTTTGGGGCCAGGACTCCACGCCGAACAGCGCCAGGGCACCGGGCACGTCCTTGTCCGTCGTGCAGTGGGGCCGGGCTCCTCCTGCGTGGCCACCTGCAGCAGTTCTTTCTTTTTGGGCCGAACTGTCAGGACTATGTGGCGAGGGGTGGGAGAGGGTGAGAGGGAGGAGGAGTGGAGGAGGCCCCCCGCCGTCCGAGCTGACGCCTGGGTGGTGGGAGGTGACAGGAAGGTGGGAGGCGCATGGGGCCGGAGGCGTGCTTGAGGCTTCAGCATTGGACACTTGGGTTGGCGTGCCCCCGGGGCAGGGGGCTGGCACTGTCGGGGAGCTAGTGGCCACCTGGCCCCAGGGACCTGGGCTGCAGAAGTGAGTACATGGGGAGGGACGTCAGCCAGCCTTTCTCCAGCTCCTCTGAGCGTTTTCCTTGGGGAGGATGAGATCCCAGAGGGCACAACAGTCGGGCTAAAGCACCTCAGTCCCCAGGCAGCGCCCCCACTTACCGCTTTATTGTGGGTCTGTGCTGACACTCACCTGCCTAGGGACATCCTTTCTGCGTCTCTTCCTCCCGTGCTCAGGTCATGTTTGTGCGGGTCTGTAATGGCAGGAGCGTGCGCTGGCGTGGTCCGGCGACAGACAGCTGTGTGGGGACGGGTGGGGCTTTCAGACAGAGGCTGGCGGGAGCGGTCAGTGCGCGGGGCAGGCTGGTGGACGCAGACACCACACAGAACTTCCTGTGGGGTGAATACCAACTGTCTCCTGCTTCTGGCCCAGCCCCTGCATTGGAGGGCTTTTGCTGACCCCGAGTTCACCTGTCTCTCCTGCCCCATGCCCACCCACTGCCCACACCGAAGTGTTTCCCTGTCCAGCGCCTGTTTCTCCTGGTCCCAGCTTGGCTTCTTACTCAGCTGGGGGGGGTGCGGGGATGGGGGGACCTCTCCTGATGCCTCGATCCAGGTAAAGCGTGCCTGCGCTGCGCTCTGCCAGGGCCCTGTGGGTCTACTTCGCATTTGGAGTGCTTCCCCTCACCGGGAATGAAATGGTAAATAGTGTAGTCATTGGTTGGTGCCTGGGTCGCTTGCTGGCCTGGAGGCCCTACGAGGGCAGGGAATGCCTTCCTCATGGTGCAGCCCCAGCGCCTGTCATATTGCGTCCTGTGCAGTGGGCATCTGGTAAGGTGGATGCGTGGATGCCTGGGTGCATGGGTGTATAGGTGTATGGGCGCCTGGGTGCGTGGGCGCATGGGTGCGCGGTGCCTGGGTGTATGGATGCGTGGGTGCGTGGGTGTATGGATGCGTGGGTGCGTGGATGCGTGGGTGTGTGGGTGCGTGGGTGTGTGGGTGCATGGATGCGTGGGTGTGTGGGTGCGTGGATGCGTGGGTGTATGGATGCGTGGGTGCGTGGGTGTATAGATGCGTGGATGCGTGGATGTGTGGATGCGTGGGTGTATGGATGCGTGGGTGCGTGGATGCATGGGTGTATGGATGCGTGGGTGTATGGATGCGTGGGTGTATGGATGCGTGGGTGCGTGGATGCGTGGGTGTATGGATGCGTGGGTGTATGGATGCGTGGGTGCGTGGATGCGTGGGTGCGTGGATGCGAGGGAGTTGGGTTATAGCTTTGTATGCGGCTGCCTATACATGCTTGTCTTAAGAAAGCAAGGCCATGGACAGTGTATTTGCAGGCCTCTGAAACAGTAGGCTAGAGCTGTCTAATTTAGATTCTGGTCTTTATTTGTGGGAACTGATTTTGATCTGTAATCCTATCAGGGTAGTCCCTACCCAAACCAGTTCCTCCAGACTTTATCTCGTTATAAAGGAACCTTGGAGATGCACAAATCTTACCCTCCTCCCCAGAAGGAGGGGAGGTAAGACGGGCCGTAACCTGGTGACCTGCCGGTAGTAGTGGAGGGCCCGGCCCCACCAGGTCCCTTATTAGAGTCCCTCTGGGGTCCTCCCAGAAGGGGTCCTCCGCTCCCTGCCTTCTGTTCTGTGTGCGGAACCGTGGATGTGGCTGGCTGGTTACCGGCAGCTGCAGATAAGGTCGACTCCGGACTGGCTTTAGATTCAGTGCCCGGAGGGGGGTGGCAGCGTTGTTTCTGTTCAAAGGATGCACCCACCGCCCTCTGAGCGGATGCTGCTGGCAGTTGTAGCAGCTGGAGGCCGGGCCCTTTGCAGATAAGGAGCCTCCTGCTTTCCAGCCTGCGCCAGGTCGACCATTTTCCAGGCAAATCCACAAACAAGCAAAAATGTGCACGAGCAGGTGGCTCCCACTTTCGTACGTGGTACAGAAGCAGGGGGCATGGTTGTGCTGGGAGAGTGGCCAGGCAGAGCCCGGGGGTCCCCTACCCCTGCTGACGGGTCCCCGGCTGCCGTCCTCATTACCTACCCCTGCTGACGGGTCCCCGGCTGCCGTCCTCATTACCTTCCCCTCCCCCGAGTGGAACAATGAAGATACATGTTGATTGTAAACAAAAAAAAAAGTCGGAAAATGTACAAAAGCAGGAAGGCAGTTCCATCGCCCACTGTGAACGTTTTTGTATGTGTTACGACAGACGTCACACGTTCCCCCGAAATACTAGACGCGCGTAGGATCGTTGTGGACGTTGTTGTGTTCTCTGTCCTCCTGTCGTTCGCGGCAGGGATGCCGAGTCTTGGGTTTTAGCGCCCTGCCCTCGTCTGCTCACTCAGTCTCTTTGGTTGAGGCGAGCTTGGTGCCCGGGGCTGAGCGAGCTTGGGGAAGGGTGGGGGGCTGTTGTCCCTTTGCCTGCGTCCGTGGCTTAGTTGGTGGCTGTTATGCCCGCTTCAAAGGCAGGGTCAGGAGGTGTTAGTGACTGAGGGTAAGCGAAGCGTGTGTTTGATTTGGTGACTCCTGCACTGGGCACCTCCCTACCCGGTCCCAGGTGACGCAAGAAAGGCTTGGTGTAGGACAGCCGGGGAGCACCCCCAGGAGAGCACCAGGGGAGTTGTGCGGAAACCCAGCTCCGTGGGTGGATCCCGGGCCTCCCGAGAGCAGATGGGCCAAGGCCTTGCTGCCGAGTGAGGAGCGGGAGAGTAGGGTCCTCTGTGCACCAGACACCCCCTGGGGCCCTGCAGTGACCCTCTCTGGCCACCAGAGGCCCGTAGCCTGTTGCGTGGGGCCTCTTCCTGCCCGTTTTTTGCTGGTCCCACCAAACTGGCCTCACACCAGTTAAGGAAAAAGCCACTGAAGTTGGTAAGTGACTGAAGGGAGGCCAGGAGAGCGGCGTGGCTGCCCTTTACAACATCAGCTAATGAGCCGAGCTCCAGACTTCGAGGCACCACAAGGCCTGAAGTTAATTTATGCCCCCATTGTTTTAAATTCATGGCTATATGCACATGATATTCTTTTTCTTATCTTGGAGGGGCCTGTGACGGAGCTGTGTGGCAGAGCCCCCCCCGGGAAGTCTGGCACTGGGGGGACAGAGGTGTGTCCACACGGCGTGTAGCTGCGGGGGGGGGGGGGGGTTGGGGGGGTTGGCAGGGGGGCCTGGTTGGTCCCACCCCGGGGGGGGGGGGGGGGGGGGGGGGGGGGGGGCGTCGGGGGGGTGGGGGCCGGGATGCTGCCGAACCTCCTGCAGTCATGGGGAATCACCCCCCCTCAACAAAGACTTCTCCAGCCCCAGATACCACTAGTGCCCAGGTCAAGAAGCCCGGGCCCGTGGGGACAGGGCTGTTTGTCACTTCTGGGCCGTGGCAACTGGACGGAGCCCAGAAGGTCCGTGGGGCATGTGGGCAGAGAGGTAAGGGTCCGGCCCTCACGACCACCACCCAGTGTAAGAAAACCCGGTGGCTGTAAGAACAAGATGATCCCCCTCGGATCATCATGATACCCATGAAGGAAGTTAATTTAAATGTGAAATAACGGAACTGCAAGAATTTTTTTTTTATTATTTTTAGAACAGCATTGATGTTTTTATCCCATCAGCAGTTTGAAATGAGGCGTAGTCTGGAATCATTTGCCGTAATTTGATATGCTTGATGGATTCCAAGTCCCCCAAAGAATAAAATGAATGAATGTGATCAAGGATCACAGCTGTGTTCTCTCCTTTTGAAAGCATTTCACACCAGAAAACTTCCAGTTCGGCTCAGGCAGCCTTCCCCGAGCACCCCCGCCTCCCCGCACAAAGGGTGCTGTGCTCCGTGCTGGGGGGATAGAAGGATCTGAGAAAACAGGTTGGCTGCATGTTGCCCAGCGGCCTCTAGAACGGCCCCTACAACAGGCAGAGTTGGGACAGTCTTAGGCAAGTGACCGACAGCACGCTGGGGGGCAGAGGGCACGTGGCCCCCCGCCGGCTTCTCTGATGGGCGGAGGGAGGATGCTGAAGGGGTGGGCTTGGGGCATGCAGCTCCGTATAGGACAGGAGCCTGGGCCTTTCCCTAACATCAGCCTCCAGCTGCCTGCCCGGCATATCTGTCGGGGTGTCCCCGAGACTCTGCCAGCCCAGGTCCTCGGCCGCAGTGAATCTCCATTCGCTGGACAGAGCCAGACCCTAATTATTTTAATTGCTTATCCACCTAATTAAACAAATATTAATTTGAATGCCAACTGTGTGCTCACAGTGGTGTGCAAAGCCAGGCGCGGTTTCCGCTTTCACGGAGCTCACTGTGTGGTTGGAGAGTCAGCCCTTTATGAAATAATCACATGCATGAGGCTGTCGGTAAAATAAGTAATAGGAAAGAAAGGAGTCTTTGTTTCCAGCTGCAACAGGCAGCTTCCGAAGTGTTGTGAGCAGGGTGTGATGTGACCGGAGGAAGGTTCTGGAAAGATCTCTCCGGCTGCGGGGTCTGCCGGCCCGGTGAAGGACACCTGCTGCAGGGCCGAGTGGGCAGTCCAGGTGGGGGCCGTGGACATGGGGAGAGACGGGGGTGTGTAAGCGGTGAAACCAGCTAAGCCAGGTGATGGGCTGGACATAGCTGATGCGGGGGCAGGAGCGTCCGGGTTCCTGCATCGGGCCCTGCGTGGGTTAGGGCGCCATGTCCCAAGGCAGCGGACACGGATGAGGTCTGGGAATTTGGGGGGGGGGGTTGGGGGGGGGGGGGGGGGGGGGGCACGTTTGCTCTGGGACATGCTGAGCTCAAGACACCCAGGTGACGCGGGGATTTGCCAGAAACCTCTGAGTTTTCATTTCCTTTCCAGTTGGGACTTTTTTGTTTTTTTAAACCGCAGTGTCCCCAGTACCTTGCACGAGGCATGCACATAATTGGTGCTTAATACATATTTACTGAGTGAATGACCAAATCGGTCCCTCTGTCTCCCAGATGACAAACCAGTGAAGAGTTACGTCATCACCTGAGACCTGCAGAGCGTGACATTCCTCAGGGAATGCACAGCTGCCTTCATGTTCTTGGAGAGACCAAAAGCAACCTTATCTTGACAATAGCCAGACCTCCAAGGTCCCGTAGACCCTGCTTTCAGCATACAGAAATTCCTTAGAAACTTACATTATCTCTTCCTGCCCCCTCCCTCCACAAACCTGAAAGTATAGCATGAGTCACGCCTCACAATCCCAGGGCAGCTCGCCCTGCCCCTGGGTCCTATCCCCGTGCTTTAATAGAAGCACCCTTTTTGCACCGAAGACGTCTCAAGAATTCTTTCTTGACCGTGGCGCTCGGCGATCCCCCATCACTAAGAATAAGGACATTCTCTCACATAACAACAGTTTGTGACCCAAATCAGGAAATTAGCATTAATATGACAGTTGGGACCACAGACCTTACTCATATTTTCAACGGAGTGTTCTTCAGAGTCAGAAACATTGTTTTCCTGGCCATAGGTTTAATCCAGGATTATAAATTGTATTCAGTTGTGGTGTCTCTCTTTTTAGTATCGTGTTTTGACTGAAGTATAATTAACACACAACGTTAAATTAGTGCCGGGGCACACTCTAGCCTTCAGCAGGTCTGCACATGACTCGCATTCATCTCTGTAAGAGGGGTCACCGCACGTCATTACGGTATTATTGACCATATTCCCTGTGCTGTACTTCGCATCTCTGTGACTTACTTATTTTATAACTGGACGTTTGTACCTCTTCATCCCCTTTGGTTCATATCATCCCCTGCCCCCAACCACCAGTTTGTTCTCTGTATTTAAGAGTCTGGTTTTTGTTGTTGTTGTTGTTTATTCATTTGTCTTATTTCTTATATTCCACACGAGTGAGATCGTACGGCGTTTGTCTGTCTCTGTCGGACTTATTTCACTTGCCCTCATACCCTCGGTCCATCGATGTGATGCCCTTTTACTCCCCCTCAATTCTGGAATAATTGCTCGGAGGCTTTTTTTGGTCTTGTTCTGTTTTTTGTGTTTCTTTGGTGGCCTTCACATTGTGGCCAAGCACAGGTCAGTCATTTTCTAAAGTGTCTCTTCATTTGGTTTTGTGTGATTTTGCCTCAGGGTTACGTGGGGGGTGTGCTTTTTAAATTTTTTATCAAAACGCCACCAAAATGACATTGTGTCCCAAGACTGCTTTTAGCAGTTGTCACTCAAAAAGGGGTCTCTGAGTGGATGAATCAGGGTCCCGGGCAGACAAGGCTGAGGAGGGGATGAGCGGTTTCAGACGCCCCTCCTAGCACGCTTGCTAAGCCTCGTCTTTGGGTTCTGCACACCATTCCTGGGCGGCTCCAGGTACTCCTCGGGGAGGAGAGGTCCCAGGGGAGTTTTAAAAAAGACTGGAAGGCTAATACTTTCCTAAACTAAATACCAACTCCATTTGACAAATAAAAATAATTATAATCTAACTATGTAAGGATTATCATATCTCTGATAAAGTCAATAGGGATTTGAAGTGTTTAATTACCAACTTTCCCGACACACAAATTGAAAAGCTTTTCAGGTAGGTTGCTCATGTGGAATGCCTGAAACACACGCAATTAACAACCAGATCTTCTTTCAGGCAGTAATTAGCATGTGATTTGTCCTGTTCTCTGTTGCTGGGGCATATCCAGGCTTCCATGTGTATTTTCATTTACGTTAAGGAAGTTAATTTGCGCTTTCTATGTTCCACTTAAAAACAAGTTGGTATTTTACTGTGACTTTGTAAAGAAAGACCTAGTGACTTAAAAACCGGAATAATTTTGGGTGGAATTTGCCTGCAGAAACTTTCCAGTCTGAGAATCCCTCCCTCATCCTTCTCCCTCTTCTTCCTCCTACTCCCCTCCTCCCTTCTTCCAAGTGCCCCTCCCCACCTCCTCCTCTCTCGACAGAGACCCAAGAGCTAATCAGGGCGGAGATGTTGGGACCACCCCAGTAATTACTGGTGGCCGCCTCGCTGGGCAGGTGTGTAAGAACTCAGACCCATCTGCTCTGTGCGTGGGGGGTGATGTGAACGCCGTCTGCTAGGAGGCAGTGCAGACGAGGGCCTCTGTTTACCCATCTGTAAAATGGGGTGGCTCCTTTATTGGGTGCAGTGGGGTCTGTTCTGAGTGCCCCAGGTTCGGAGGTGAGCAAGATACCCCCTTGTGCTGGAAGCAGGCCTGGGGGACCCGGCCCGCGGCTCATGGCGCTGCTGCTCCTGACATGTGAAATGGGGCGCCTCGTTGGTTTGTGGGAAGGACTAGAGGGTTGTATGTCACGGTGTTTGGGGCAGTGCCGTTTCTCACTGTTAGTGCTTCTCTCGGCGCCGCGGTGACGTGGAGTGTGACAAGGGCTCTGCGGGGAAGCAGGAAGAACTCGGGGAGCACATGAGCCGGTGTGCTTACCGAAGAAGGGGGCTCTTAGGAAACAGGAAGCTCCCCCTCCCTTGGCACTCTGGGGCTGTGGGGGCTGTCGTGTGCACACAGCCCCTCCTCCTCGTCTCGTTGCTGGGAGCGCGGGCCCTGGGAGGGGGCCGTCACCCCAGCACATTGTCCCTCCCAGCCCCTCCCATGCTCCGGGCACACCAGGGTGGGGCCTGGTCACTCGAGAGGGCGCCCAGACTCTGTGCCTGGAACTTGCCTCTGCAGACGGTGGCTCGGTGCCCCCATCTCCTTCCACCTGTTTAACTGGCCCCACTGGGGCTCACGCTGAGTCCCGGGACAAAGGAGAAGTTAGGACCTGTGCCTTTTTGTCTTCATCCGTTCAGCGGCTGTCACCTGTCCGCCCGGTCTCAACCACGGGGCTGAGGTGCTGGGAGCGCAGTGGTAGAAAGGACGACAGGGTCTGTGCCTTCGTGCGCGTTCGTCCGGTCTGCTGGAGGGCAGCTTCTGCCCCAGGTCATGGGCTAAAGGTGCAGGCGTGGGAACTCTCCCTTGCCGCTGCCGGTCCGTTAGGCTGTCCCCCACTAGGTGGCGAAGTCACACAGGTACTGCTGTGCCTTCGCTCGCGTGCGCATCACCAGCGCGGGCAGCCTGGGCGGCTGCCGCTCTGCCCGTCCCGGACGCTCTGTCGGTAGGTAGGGACTGAGGGGTGACGCCTGCGTTTCGACCGGTCCCCGGGTGCTGCTGGCTCCGGGCTCCTGGACCACCCTGCGGTGCCCAGGGGCAGCCAAACCAGTAGCGGGCGCGCTGCTGACCCACCCACCTGGCCCTGGATCCATGGACTGGTTGGCTCTTCCCGGTGGTCGGGGCTCAGCAGCCCCATTCACAGCTGGTGAGTGGCGAAGCTGCTCTCGTGCCCAGCGCGCCCTCTTCCCACTGGCACCCCGGCTGTGCTGGGTGGCTCCGGCAGGAAGGCGGTGGGTGAACGAGGTGACGGACGGGGCTGAGTGGGGGGACAGCCGTGTCCCTGTCCCGCTGCTGCCTGCTCTGCGCTCTCGGGCACCCCGCTTTTTCTCTTGGGGTTTTTTCTCATCTATAAAATGAACGGCTGGTCCTTGGTGTGGGGATTCGTTTCATTTACTGTTCTGAGTATTCAACCTAGACTCTCTGACTTTCAGGGCTGAATACTTTTTAAAAAAAATAAATTTGTTCTCTCCCTCCTCTCTCTCTAGAAATTCTGTTAGTTGGATGTTGACTTCTTGGGACGGTCCTCCATCTCTTCTCCCACGCCCCAGCTCCTTGATCGCTTCGGGGAGATGTAAATTTCTTTAGAAAATAGACCTCTCGTTTCCTTCCCCAGAGAAAATGCCAGTTTGTTGGCCTCGGGGATTGGACTGTCCCCACTGTCGTCGACGGGGTGTCGGGATGAGGACAGAGATGGGACAGGAGTTCAGTGCGTCATCTTCAGCTGGAAAATGGTGGCTTTTCAAAGAAGCATGTAGTTAATTTTTTTCTTTTAAAATAAAAAGATTCTCTAATTGAGTAGAACAACAGCTCTCAAACTGTACCATCATATCCTACTACTTACAACTTGAAAACAGTGACTGAAAGGTTTGAAAATAAAAGGATTGGCTGTGGTCTGTCAGGCTCATGCAGAGACAAAGGTCTCTTTGACAAATGGTCACAATTTTAAAATCAGTAGAAAGGGAATTGATGTCAAAACATCTAATGGTACAGAGAAGGCCATTTTTAGCCTATAATTTACTGATTTCGAACCTTAACGCAAGAAACGATACTCTATAGCTGATACGAATTTCTCGTGATACTTGAGCGCAAGCCCCATCTTGCTGCATTATTTTTTCTCATCAAATTAAATCTGCTTCCTCCCTTCCAGCTTGGCTGTTAGAACCTCCCATCTCCTTTTTCCTGGGGAAGATGCACCTTTTCCCTGGGGTCGTTTATGACCCTCTGGGCCTTCCCTAGCTCAGGGGAGCTGGAAGGGGGGCCTCAGATGTTGAGTCGATCGTGGGTCCTCGTGAGATACTCCTTCCCCGGGTGCTCAGGAGCCACGTGAAGGCAGCCAGCTGTTGTTAAATCCAAGTGGGCTGTCAGGAAATTATAGCATTTTCTGGGAAACAAAATTAGGAGATCAGTGGACGGATTTAATAGCTACTAAACACAGATGAATGGAGAATTAATGAATTAGAAAGTGGAATGGAAGAAATTGCAGGGCATTTAGCACAGAGACAGAGTTAGGACACACGGGCGGGTGGCCATGAGACAGGCAAGGTCTCCTGCTTCCATGTGCACCGTGGGGCTCCGGTCAGAGACGGCAGGGAGGCCATAGGAAGCTGGTCATTTTCCAGAATGAATGAGCGACTCTGCACCGCAGAGTCAGGAGCTACAGCGGATTCCAAGCAAGATAAATCAGAAGAAATGCAAACCTAAACCAAGTGTAGTGAAAACAGACCACAGCAGAGAGACAGGACCAAGGAGTGCAGGGACTCGACGTGACTCCGAGTAGCTCTCGACAGAAGCGCCGTCCCGGGAGCCCTTGACTTGCTCAGGGCTGGCGGGCTTCTGTTCCCGTGGCCCCTAAGTGGCCCTGTGCACGTGAGTCCTGATGGGCATGTTTCTTTCCCTCCTGCCTCAGTGAAGATGGGCATTTCAGTGGCATTTCTATGGGATGCCCTGCGGGGTCGTGGGCCCTATTTCAGGTCCCCAGGTGTATCCACGAGGCTCAAGTGAATTAAGTAGTTCTCAGAACGAGACATTGAGGAGAGAAGAGAGTGCCGCGTGTCCGTGCTCAGATACAGGATAAGAGGTGGACATGTGCACACGTGCTGCCGGCTGTCTTGTGGCCAGGGAGGAGATGGTTGAGGTCTCTGCTGCTTCTTTACATAGCTGTGGGTCACTGGGAGCAGCCACACCTCGGTCCGGCCGTCCCCGCACTTTCTACTTTGAGTGTAGCCGGAGGAGCGGAGTCGGCTTTAGGGTGTCATCTTCGTAGGCTGGAAGGCAGCCTCAGCTGCCACCGGAGTTCAGTCTCTCTTGACCTTCTGTCCATCCCAGCAAAGCCCAACTTCTCGATGGCCCCTTTCCCCAAGGCCACTCTGTGGGAGTGGACAGGGCGAAGGGAAGCGAGGGTGTGGTTGATGGAGGGTCATGGTCACCGGTCATGTGGCTGTTCTCCCTTGGGGTCCATGAAGAGGAAAGAGCGCTTCCCTGCTCTTGACCAGGTTAAATTATCTCATTGAGAGGAACACATGGGAACGCATTCCCACACGGGAGTCATTCCTTTTGACTAGGTGCCGTTGACCAATGGTGTTAGTCAACCTGGGCTGCCATCACAAAGTGCTGTAGACCCGGTGGCTTCAGTGACAGACGTTCGTTTTCTCATTTTGGAGTCTGGGAAGTGCAAGATCGAGGGCAGGCTGATCCGGTTCCTGAGGAGAGCCCCCCTCTTGGCGTGCGACGGCCACCTTCGAGCCGTGTCCGCACAGGTGGGGCGGGGGGGCAGGCTCTCTGTTGTTGCCTCTTCTTGTAAGGACACTAATCCCAGCAGGAGGCCTCCCCCTCAAGACCTCATCTAGACCTAGTCACCTCCCGGGGGCCCCACCTCCACGTGCGGTCATGTTAGGAGGTAGGGAATTAGGGCCTCGACCTGTGAATTGGAATGGGGTGGGACACAATTCAATTTATAGCACCAGCACAAAATTAGTTTTGTTGGGTGTTACTGTTGTGACCAGCGTTTGGGGCCCTAAGGTTGTAAACCCGAGTGGAAAAGGCGAGAAGAAAGCGACATCAGGGAGGGGAGTCTGCAGGGATGGCCGACCCGTGGGGTCGGGACCCAGCCACGGGGGCTCATTCTGCTAAGACATGGCAAGTGTGCCTTGTGTCCCTCGGCTGCGTGTCTTCTACAACACATTTTAAAATTATGTTTTGGTTCACAGCTCAGATTGATCTGTATCGGACCGTCTCGCTCAGTTTTGAGCTTGAGGCCCGTGCTGGGAATAGTACCCGATACAAGACAGGTGCCCGGAAGTCGTCGTGGAAGGCCGGCCGCGAGTGCTGAGCCTCCGATGGACGAGAAGCAAGCTTCTGCTGATGGAGCGACTGGGAGTCAGCTCACGACATGGTCTGGGCAGGAGAAACCGAGCTGGGCTTCACTGTAGGGACCGAGAGTAACTGTGAAACTCTAGCACGTGATGCCAAGTAGTGGGAAGTCGTGGAGTCATGCGTCTTCGGAAGGTCTGGGTCATTGTCAGGAGTCCCCCTGATAACGCCCCAGCCTCATAGTCACCAGGGCTTGCTTGGTGCACTCTTGGACACGCACTCAACTTACAAGGCACTTTTTTTACATTTAGACAATGTCAGCTCTTGGAAAGTTCTCTGCCACGCTTCAGAATCTTCCTCCCCGACAGTTCCCTTTGTTCTTGAATCTGACCTCTGGGGGATCACGGTCTGTGTGTACCTTCCTTTCTGCCTGCCTGTTGGCCCCCAGCCCTGCCTCCCGCTGTCATCTCTCGGGCTCCTGTTAGGGCCCCCCACACCCAGCAGCCCGCCCTGACAATGTGGGTGCCATCTCTGCTGTCTGCCCCGTGGCCCCGTAGGCCTAGTGCCACTGCTCTTTGCACAATAGTCTGTACTTGGTGACCACGTGCAACATTCATCTTGGGCCAGAGGGCGAGGATGGGTGCCCCTCTCCAGCCCCGCGCGAGGCAGTGCTGGGGATTCACGTACTCCGACCGCGTGTGCACGTAGACCCACAGTGTTCTAGGGAGGTCGCTGAGCGGTGTCACCGTCCGTACTCCTGTGCGCATTGCCGTCTGACCCGCTAACAGTTTCTGGGACATGATCTCATGAGGCACGAGGATGTGGGACGCATAGTTTACAGATGGACGGAGTCAGATTGTGACTCACCCGGTTTCCCAGGTGAGCTGGGAGGTTCTCCTGCGTCCCAGCCGCGGTCCCGTGTTCAACCCGATGCTGTAACCGTGCAGGAATTATCTTGTTGGCTGAAGTGCCCTTGATCGATCAGTGTTAACACTGGGACTCCGGGAGGGCCGGGGTCCCATGGAGGAGGAGCCTGCCTGTGGGCCTCGTGTCCCCCCCCCCCCGACACGTGCGCATACACAGCAGACGTTTTCAATTTAATAGGAGAGAGCTCTGTTCTCTTCTGGAAGAGAAAGGCAAAGGATCCTGAAGGAAGCCGAGAACTACTGTTGATCACAAGCCAACATCCCTTTACAGACGAGTCCAGCTCTCTCCGTGTCCCCGGTTTGTAGCCACGCGGGGTCTTCAGAGCCACCCAACAATGTTTCCGTGTGGAATGACCTGAATCCTCGGGATTTATTTGTCACAATCTTTAGGCCAGGAAGTGGATTGGAAAAGGTGTAGGATTTACTTTCATACAGTGAATGTCCTTGGGAGATGACTTCTTCTTGGAGTGCACGTCCTGCATTCTAGGTTTCTTTCTGGGTAGAAAGCAGGGGAAGTTGGCAGGACTGGTAACCACCTGCTCAGAACGAAGGGCGTGTGGCCTGGCACGGCTCCGTTGACATTCGTGACGAGCCTCTGCCCACCCTTGCTCCTCGCCCCCGGGGTCCTGACCAGCCCTCCGGTGTGGGAGCAGAGGTTCCCTTGCACCCCCGACAGCATGTCCTTACTCTCCCGGTCCCTCCGCCCTGGTAGTCACACCCACAGGACATCACTCTGAGAAGTAGCCACAGGGCCACCTGTGGAGCGATGTCCTGTTCTTGCCCCCGCCCCCCCAGCCATCATCTGGGTCTTTCCTTCTTTTGGCCCTTCGGGGCTCCTCCCCCAGACGAAAGCCACCGTCCCAGGGACCACAGGGCTTCCTAGGCCTTCTGCCTTGATGCCACCATCGTAAATGGCTTTCCCAGGTGCCCGCTGATGTGAGCGGGATGGGCCCCGTGGCTTCCCCGCTCCCCAGGCCCAGCCAGCCCCTCTGGTACCTGCCCCCCCGCCCCCGGCGTGGCTGGCCACTCTCTTCGGGACTCCCAATCTAAGCAGCCCTGCAGGAAACTGCAAAGATCAACCGTGGGTCGTGTGTCTGATCCAAACGGACTGTCCGGTCCGTGGCAGAGCTGCCGAGGGAGGGCCCTTCCTCTCCTGGGTTGTGTTCCCTCTCGGGATATCCCAGAGCCAGTCTGCAAGGACGACAGTCCCAGGGGAGACGGAGCCCAGAGGGACTGCAGGTGTGGGCGGACCAGCCCCAGGCTGCCGTGTGAGTAGCTTCTGCCTCTGTCCTGGCGTCTTATCCTCTTATGTCTCTCAAGGGCTGGGATCCGCCTGGTCCTTCGAGGGTCTTGGTTGTGACCTTGAGGCTTTCCTCTGCTCTTTTGCTTTAGTGACACAGAGAAATAACCAGAGTTGGGAATGTGGGAATGGAGGGCCAGAAGCCCCCATCTCCCCATGCCCAACCCCAGAGAAGGCAGTCAGGCAGCCTGCCCAGGCCCACGGTGGCCGCTACCAGCAAGGAGGGGACTGCTCCTCTTCCTTCCTTGGCTCCGCCATGATCCGTCTACACCTGCCCCCGCTGAGCCCTGTTCTGGGTGGTGCATGCACACTGATGAATCACACAGCCTCCCTCCCCAGACTGTCCCGGGGGTTTGCCCACCAGCTTCATGCCCTTTCCCAGAATCCAATGTCCTCATCCTCCTACGGGGCGTTGGGCATCCGTCGAGGGAACCAATACGGGGATTTTTCTGTAGAAAAACAAGCCAGTCTCCTGCCACCAAAACCCCACGCCCAGATTGTCCGTGCCAGCTCAGCAGCCTTGGGCATTGT
Organism: Phoca vitulina; assembly: GCF_004348235.1. Taxonomy (NCBI): domain Eukaryota; kingdom Metazoa; phylum Chordata; class Mammalia; order Carnivora; family Phocidae; genus Phoca; species Phoca vitulina. The sequence goes on from NW_022589768.1 coordinate 1,640,989, forward strand.
GATGAGCAGGCCCTCTGTCTTCTCTGCACGGTCTTCTTCTGAGGCTTGGCTCTGCTCTGCGCAGGTGGGGGCCTGGGAACGCTGGGACGGTGGCTGGCCGGATGCAGTATTCGTGGCCTGGCTTGGGCCCGGGTCTGGTCATCTCGGGGCCAGCACCAGGGGCAGGCTGCCCTCTTCCCGCAGGGATTCCCGTGCTCTTTCCCCAGCAGCTGCGAGCCGCCGTTCGGGTCCCTGCCCCTGAGCTCGCCCTGGCCTGTGACGCCAGATGACCTGAGCCTCCCCCCAGAGCCCGGGGACAGTGCGTACTGGGGGGTGGTGGGGACACATGGGGCAGCTGGGACAGCGCCTCCGGCAGCAGGCCCCCCCCAACCCAGTATTGGGTCCTCCTATGTCCGCCCTCTGTGCTTCTTCTCTGGGGCTGGGGGGCTCCTGGCGAGCAGACTCCCAGGTCTTGTCGCAGGGCCCGTCTGTGCCTCCTGTCCAGCCTCCTCGCTGTGCCCCTGCTCTTCCTTCTGTGGGTCCACGCAGCCTTCGGGCATTTGCCTCTGCTCCCGTCCACGCGGCAGCTGGTCACTCCCACTGGCCACGGCCACTCCCGCTGACCACGCTGTCTCTGCCTCGGTGCCCGGGGCAGGCTTTGCATCTCCGGGGCTCCCTCCGAGATCACCTGGCAGTGGGGCCGTCTCTCCCCCTGTGCTGGGCGTGCTTGGGTGGCCCTCGGGGGCTGGAGGCCCAGCCGTGGGGGCTGCTCTCCGAAGGGACCGGCCGCCTTGGGATCTGCACCCGGGGCCTCTGCCTCCCGGACAGGCTCTGGCCCGGCAGCCTCGGTGGCCCCTTCAGATGGCCCAGGGGACGGACCACAAATCCGGGGAGGGTCTGGCTCGGTGCAGAACCAGGCCGCGCTCTCCTGGGAGCTCAGCCTCCAAGAATGGGGTTTTTCCTCGATAGGTGAAAATGCAGCGTGGGTTTCCCCCACGGCTCTGCTCCTGCAGGGCTCGGGCTGGGTGACATAGTCCTACCGCACCTGCCGCTCACCTGCAGCTCGGCCCGTGGGAGGGCGGTGCCTTGTCCAGCGGTGGTCGCTGCACCGAGCTCAGCCCCCCGGCGTCTTCTTGGGCCAGACACCCGGGCTCACTGGCTGAGGCCAGAGGTTGGCAAATTATGTCTGATCGGCCACATCTGGCCCGCCTCCTCTTTTTCTGTGTCCCACAAGCTAAGAAATAGTTTCACATTTTTTAAATGATTGGGGGGGGAGGGCATAAAGGAATGATATCTCATGATGTGAAAATTATATGAAATTCCAATTTCTGTGTGCATAGACTGGCGCACAGCCAAACCCACTCGTATACGCAGCTTCCGTGGCTGCTTCTATACAAGAGCCCCGTGAGTGAGTAGTTGCCACGGAGGCCCTGTGGCCTCTGAGGCCTAAACAGCCACTCCCGGGCCCCCCAGGAAGCGTGCGGATGCTCCAGACCGAGGGGGCCGGAGCCTGTGGGTCACTGAACGACGATCCCGTGAGCTCTGGGAGCCCTGCTCCTCCATAACCAGAGGGCGAGTCCTGTGACCCCCGAGGGCCTCTGCAGGCCGGGCTTTCCAGGGGCGTCTCTCCTCCAGGAGCCCGCCCACTGCTGTCTCCGAGTACTGGGCCCCAGGCAGAGGTCGGGCCGTCGGGGACAAAGCCCATTGGGTGTGTAGCACCAAAGAGCACGAGAACAGAAGAGAGTCCAGTGCCTTGCACGCAGGCATTTTTACTATTTTGTGTATTTTACAGTTAGAGAGTAATTCGCAGTTTAAAATTGAACGTAAAATCTATTTGTCAAATGATGGATGAATACGTTCATCAAGGAATATATTCAACGAGAAAACCACTTTGTTTCCTAGATGGCTTCGGAGAGGATGTTTTATCTACGGAAGGATAGTGATTTCCTTAATTGGTTTGTTGTGTAAACAGGGGGTGTGTTCACATTTATTTTTTCCCCTTTTCAAGGAAGGCATTTTTATGGAAAGAATTGCATTTCAAGAATGGGAAGGGACAAACCCGGGGCGGAGGGGCCTCGGAGAGAGCTGGGTCGAGGGTGTGTGTTGTGTTCCCGCGTGCTTCTGCGTCTGGGAGAGGCCGAGCGTTGGTGGGCACCAGAGATGTCCCGGGGGCTGCTCGGGGAGCAGGAGCGAGGGATGGAGGGAGGGATCTGGGGAAAACCGAGGGCGGGGAGGGTGGGGCAGGAGTGCAGCCGAGGCCTGTAGGGAAACAGGTGGGATCCGGGAGGAACGCGGATGGAGGAACGGAATGGCAGGAGTAGGATAGGAGTTAGGGGATGAAGCCAGGAGCTGGGGTGAAGAAGGGTAAAACGTATCACCTTCATGAAGGTGTTTCATGAATTTTCCGTGAGTCTTGAGTGCAAGGTGTGTGTGGCGGGGGTCGGGGGTCAGGTGGAAGGTGGAGCAGCCCAAGGGCACCTTCTCCCTTGTTCTTCCCAAGGCCTGGCCCCGTGAGGCAGGGGGTGAGCCCCCGGGACCACTGGGTCTGGGCCCCTGTCCGTGCTCATCTGCAGCTGAGCGCCTCACACTCACGAGGCCCAGTTTCCAGGGAGCCCCAGGCCCTGGGTGTCCACACACAGTGGGTGACCAGTGAGCCATCCTGCCGCCCAGCCACGCACATCCCCTGGCCCTCTGCCGGCCTCCGTCCTGCATTAACCTGCAGGCTGCTTGTCTAGGATGCCCCACACATCGCAGCTCTGGTGGTCGGCGCGTGCGCAGAGGTGAACGCCCAGAAACCTCCCTGATGGCACCCCGTCTTCTCCCTTCGTCTGGTCTCCATGCCCCTGCCCAGCACCCTCCGTTTAGAGCCCTCCCCTCCCATTTACCTGGCGACACCGCGTGGGCTGCGCGTCTTGGACCGATGCCTCGTCCAGCCTGGCTGAGCCGGCCGGGGGTGCAGGGCCGCCTTTTTCCCCGCGGGCACTCCGTCTCTCGCTGACTCGGGGTGTTGGTGGCGTCCTGCTCTGCTCAAGCCCCTGCAACAAGAATGCCACGGACCGGGGGGCCTAACCAGCAAACACTTGTTTCTGACGGTTGTGGAGGCTGGGAAGCCCGGGGTCAAGGGTCTGGCTGTCGTGTGTCTGGTGAGGGTTTGCAGGTGGCTGTCTTCTTGCTGGGTCCTCACCTGGCAGGGGGCAGAGAGAAGGGAAGCAAGCCCTCCTGTGTCTGGCTCAAAGGGCAGTAATCCCAACGAGGGCTCCACCTCCTCACCCCATTCCACGGAGGGTCAGACTGTGGACATAGGAGTTTTGGGGGCTGCAAACGTGCGGTCTCTAGCAGGTGGGTGAAGCGCTCTGGCCCAGAGCTGGCGATCTGAGCACTGCTCCAGGGGACCCAGCTGACCTCCCACGTGGCAACAAGGGAAACGTGGCCATCCTTGAAGGATGTGTGATGCCGTGAGACACACGAATAGACATGGCGCCCTGCCCTTGGGCAACATGACTCAGCGAGTGGCCAACTGTAACCACGTGATCTGGCTTTGACCACGTGCGTCCCCGTGTCGCATCACGGTGCCACCTCCCTAGGGCTTGAGGGCACTGTGCGGCAGGTCTTGGTGGTTGGGCGGTTTGGGGAGTCTAAATTAGGCATGGTTTTCCCAGGTTGCCCGAATCCCCCCAGATTATTAACCATGGAGTGTCCCGGCTCCTGATTTCCACGGGTCCTGGCACCAGAGGCGTGGCTGGCCGCCATCCTGCGTGGAGATGGCCGTCTGGTTTAATGTTTGTGCCGGTCTCCTCTCCTCCCGAGCTGCCCCTGTTGGGGTGGCCGTTGATGAGGCCGCAATGTCTGGGAGACAAGTCTGGCCGCCTTGCTGGTTCCCGGTGACACAGCTCAGCACGGACCCCCAGCGCACGCGCCCGGGGCCTGTGGACCCTCTGCACTCACCTCGGCTCCTGGGCTGGGCTGGCGGGGCTTCTTTTCGATCTCGGTGGGCTCCGTCTTTGCTTTCCGTGCGTGAGGGCCTGGCACCGTACCTGGTTACTGGTACGTGCTGGTCACTGTGGACACGTACTGTCACGAGGAGTTCACGACCAGCCCGGGTGTGCGTGGTGCTGGGTAGACCAGCTGACCCCTCTCCGTGGAGGGGACAGAGCCTCTGGTCCCCGTCACCCCTGGCGCCGAGGACTGAGATGGTGAGGAAAGGCGCAGGGTCACTCCCTGGAGGGACACGCGTGTTCCTGTGGCCCCCGTGACCCCTTCTCCCTCCCGTGAGCTGGTGGCGGGCCCCCGCCTCGAGTAACTGATTCCCGTATTTCTTTGCTGGGGTGTCACCTTTGTTTCTCACCTCGGATCTTGTCCCCTTTCCTTGTGCAGCCTCATCTCCCCATTCTGTACATTTTCCTGAGGATTTCACCTGTTCCCTGGGGACGTTTCCGACCGCTCTAATCAGGGAGTAATAAATATGATCACACCTGGGAACCACTGCTGTGAGCGCCTCCTCTTGGGGTGGGCCCCTGCCCTGTCCTTCCCTCCCCTCTCCTGCCCTCTCCCATCCTTCCCCTGCCCTGCCCTTCTCTCCCCTGCCCTTCCCCCCTTCCCCTCCCCTCCTCACCCCTGTCCTCTCCCACCCCTCCCCTACTCTACCATCCCCTCCCTACCCCTTTCCCTCCCCTGCGACGGGCTGCAGGAGGCCCAGATTTCAGAGACTTCACCAGGGGGGTTCTGTTCCACTCCCCAGCTCTGTGTTCAGAGACCCCGGACAGCCGCCCATGGAGCCGAGTCCTGGGTCTGCTCACTTACTTTCGGGGACATCACCTTCACTGTACCCCGATCGTAGGAGTAACGTACTCTGAGTTTTCACAACTTCGAGATTATAGAAAATGCTAAGTGGGAGATGGAAGTCCCACGTAGGTGTTAGCAGTGCCCCCTCTTTGGTGGGCTTGCTCGAGGACCCGCAAACGCACCGGGGCTCTGTGTGCACACCGGGGGTGCGGGAGGTCAGTGAGGCGCACTTGAGGCGGAACGGCTGTTTGCTTGTGAGGAGGCTGCAGCTAAGGGGCATCGGGACAGGATGAAGATCTGCCATTTTCACAAAAACAGGTGTCATTGCTGTTTCGTTACCATTTCGTGGCCATCACGTTCCAGAAGTTCGTCGTCGGCTGTCTGTCCAGCTCCGTCCACGTCTGTCCAGCTCTGTCCACGTCTGTCCACCTCCATCCACGGCCAGGCTGCCTCGTACTCCTGCGTGGCGGCTCGTCCGTCGGACCAAACCCATGTCTGCTCGCGGTGGAACCTGGTGGAGGGACACTGTGTTGGGGTCCTCCGTGTTTCCCTCACGTCTCCATTTCCTCCCTTTCCTTGGTCCCTTTGTTTTCTGCGTTGTGTCTGGATTGACAATGAGTTCCTGTAGATTGTCCTGGGGTGCCTCGCTCTGAAGGCCCCCGTGTGTGTTCTTGAGGTAGTAAAGTTGACAGAGTTGGTTATCACATCATCCTTACAAAGACATGAAAACTTCGAAGAGGACTTTTTCTTGAAAGTTACGTGACCTAAACAGAAATAAAAAAAAATTGTTTAAATGGTGATAGTTGTTTATTATCACGAAGGCCAGAACAAGCAGTTCCACAGAGGTATTCGTTACAATATACTACGATAATCCCTTTTATTCTGCTTTGCATCTTCATCTCTGGGTCTGTGCACATGTCGGTTCCAGGAGGACAGAACAGTCTTGCGACAGAGAGCAAGCAAAGACGTTCCCTCGATATTTGTTATTTCCATCTTTTCTTTTACATTTAAGTATTTGGAAGTTCTTAATAATTGGTTTTGCGCATGAAATTTATAGCTTTCACCATATGGCCGTGGATGATCACACATTTTACTCCTGCAACAATGCATTTGTAAACCATCTGATTGGGAGAATGGGGACAAATGCTGCGCACAAGGTCTTCGGGTTAGTTCATCTAGAGTGCACGTTGACGGTTGGAAGTGAGTGTTCAGGCTTGAAGGGTGAGCCTTGTTTGGAGCATTGATGGTGGGGACTGCGGGTGCGGATGCCACAGTGCCCCTGTGATCGGTGGTCCCAGATCGCCTACCAGTGCAGGGGTGCTGGGGGCGGTCCTGCGGGGGGTTCCAAAGGCTGTCCTTTCCAAGGCCCAGGCATTGGTGCAGAAGCCAGGGCCAAATCGAAGGTCTGGGGCAGGTAGTGTGGCTGGAGCTGAACTCCGTGGACCCCCGGCAGAGACCTGTTTGCATGCGAGATTCTGTGCCCTGAGTGTTTTCCTGCAACGTATTCCTGCCATCGTGATGGTTAACGGCTGAGTGATTTTTCTCTGGGTGGCTGTTCATCCTCTATCAGCTCCTCGCTTTACTCCAGCCAGACATTTTAGTGTATTTGGTTTCTGCCCGACTTCCCACTGTATTTGGGTGGCTGACGCCTCAGCCCTCGTAGCCCCGCCGCCACGCAGAGGCCCCCGCAGGGATCAAGAGCGGCCCACTTCCCTTTCACCCAGGAGGGTCCGCCACAGACTCAGGGCACTGTTGTCCCTCCTGCCTTAAGGACTCCTTTGGAAGACAGGTCTTGTCTGGTCCGCAGGCTCCTCCGCACAGCATTTGAGCTCTTCACCATCCCGTGGCCTTTCTAGTACTTTCCAGTCTGCGAGTCAGAGCCCCCTGCAGACTCTCCACCAGCAGCCCAGGCTCTGCCGTTTCTCCTGGGGGGTCAGCCCTGCTGCCATGCTCCGGTCCTAAAGACTCAGGCCCCGGTGGGTCACCGTGGGGTCTCAGCCAGGGCCCCCAGGAAGCCCTTCTTAGGGGCAGCCAGACCCCGAGACTTCACTGCAGGTGCTTGGCCCGTCTTCTGCATGGCTGCTGAGACCCACTTTCCTGGGATGGCCTCTGGCCGTTGGATTGGACTCAAGCCTGAGACAGATGGTGGGTGGGTGTCCCTTCATGGTTCGCCCTGCGGGGGTGGTTTGTCGTCTCTCACGGAGGGGGCGGGCTGGGTGTGGAGTTTGCTCTCATTGTCTTGCTCCAGAGTCATAATCTCAGTGGTAACCTCCCTATCCTTTTACTGCTTGCCTGTCTTCTTGCTGAGTCCCTGTTTTCCACCCTCAGGGCAGGGATGCTGGGACTTCAGGCGGCAGGGTGGGCGTGGACTCTAGTGGCAGTATGGGTGTGGACCCCCCAGTGGGCTGTGGTGCAGCGCCCACATTCCAGAGGGCACCGTGCATGCCTAGGTCAGCCTGGGGAGCAGGGCTGTACCTCGGTGGCCTCGTGAGCTGAGGCGGGGGGCATCTCAGGGGGCCGCCTCGGGACTAGTTCTGGTTCTCTAATGCTAAATCCTGCCTGTCGGCTGGGAGTGGCTCGGGCCCACAGCCAGATGCCCGGTGTCCGGCTGGAGGCTGAAGGCACCAGCGGGTGGAGGCAGGGCCTGGCCTCTTCCTGGGTCGGCCGCCTCCCGCCCTGCTGCAGAGACCCAGCCTGCCTGTCGGACGGGGCTGCCTTTCAGAAGATACGGGGCTGGTTAAAATGTAGCAAGGACCTGGGGTCACAGTCCCCCTGGCCCTCAGTCTCATGATTTTTCTGTACATCGTGCTATAGAAATCCCACCCCACGGAGGGCCTTGGGGAACCATGTGCCCTGCCTTCCTTCCAGAAGCGGAAGGGACCCTCCCTCGCTCTCCTGTCAGGAGGAATCCTTTCTGATCTCCCCCCTGAGATGTGTTAATAACAGTCTAGACATTTCAAACGTAGATTGTGGTTGCACAAGAAATTCAAGTCCCCGATTTTTCAGAACCTAAGCAGTTAATGTTAGAAATTTTGCTGCAAATAAATTGATCAGTATGCAAGACAGTTGTCACGGCTGAATCATGGTCCACAGTTAAGGTAAACAGATCTGTGATGACATTTTCTGAGCAGAATACAAATGCAGCTCATTTCCTCCCAGAGGTTCCTGACATTTCTTCTATACGGATAACAGATTCTCCTAAGAAGGTGTTGGTCACAAGGAAGAAAGATCTTTGTTTAATCCCTCTGAAAAGGTAGGGCTGTGGTATTTGGTGTGCTTTCTGTGGAAAGAATTGTTCTAAGAGAGATGGCTGTTGGGGAGAGCGTTTTTCTTTGCTTAGCTGCCTCCCCTCACCGCCCCCCCACCCGCGGAGAGACCCTTCTGGTTTTTCGTCTGTTGGAATTATCATTAAAACATCGTGTTGTTGTGTCATGAAAGTTTGCATGTAATTGATTTTTTTTTTCCCAATGTGAAGATCGAGGGGTATTTTTCTTACTGAGATTCCCATGAAATAGTTGGGGGGGTGACGAAATGTCTCTCACTTCCTCATGTTCCTTGTATCTGGAATGCTCTCGCGTTCCCATTTCCCCACGTTTTCGCCGCCTGTGCTGTATTGGAGGAATCCTACACAATATGTCTGCATTTGAAGTGTGAGATGGTCTCGAGCGAGATGCTACATCACAAGCCAGCTATGTTTTTCTGTGTTATGGCGAAGCTTTCAAACCCTCAGCTTGTACTGATGTTAAAATGAGCCAGAAACCTCACTGCAACTTTGCATGAGGCAGGCGGTCATTTTGCCCGTGTGTGTAACGGGGAACAGTGCTTCCCCAGGGGGGTGGGGGACAGGGGGCATCTGCGTTTGGAGGCAGACTGCTGAGGAGAGAGGTATTTCTGCCTGCTTGTGTGTTTGCCGTTGGTCGTGACCTGGGACCCGGCACAGAGGTCTAGGTATAAGGGCTGCTTTTGAGGCGGGGGAATAATTCTAGATCTTGTAGGCGTTGGAGGAAGCTCCAGGGACTGGACATGGGGTGGGGGACATGCTCCTCAAGGGTGGGGCTGGGTGGGGCTGCCCAGACACTGGGCAGCAATCAAAGGAATCCATTTAGGAAAAGGACACCTTTTATGTCCTGCTTCATTCCTCCCAGAGCATTTTCATTGCCAGGATGGCACAGATGTGGCCTCCTCCAGGAAGCCTTCCTGGCTCCTCCTGCTCATTCCCACAACGTGGTGTCCAGCCACTTAGCACAGCGTGCAGCTCTGACTAGGAGATTGCCTGGCGGTGTGTCTCCACTGGAGGCAGGGGGGTCTCTGCATCTCTGACCACCTGGCTTCTACCACAGCTCCGGGCTCAAAATCGGAGCTTTGCAAGTGCTGTTTGTGATGGAAGCGGGGTCCCATTTTCTTACAGCTGCCTCTGCAAAAGGAAGCAATGTCTAGATTAACCCCGTTTCTCAGTGGGAGAATAGGTGGAGAAACAGAGTCACACATGGGGGAGCCAGCCCTCTGAGTCAGTGGACGGAGGGAGGGGTGGATCCGCGTGCCTGCACCTGGCCGCAGAGTCCCCACGGGCCAGGCGTGTGGCGTGGTGGATGTAAATATGCAAGCCACCCAACCATATTTTTCTTCCTCCTCCAGAAATTTTTTGCCCCATCCAGTCTCAGTGTAGGAGGATCAGGTGATCAAGGCTTTTTAGAATCTTCCCTTTCTGGGTGCTGACGGTGACACATGGAGTATTTTGAGGCGTTGACATCATCTCTTTCCTCCTGAATGCCCTCTTTGTGATTCCATCGCTCAGGCCCTGCCATCTTTCACCTGGACGGCTCGACCTTCCTGGCTTCGCAGGAGAAGTATAGGGACGGTAAGAGTGAACCACGGGGGACCAGACCTCGACTGGGTGGGGAAGGGACTGGCCAGGGACAGAATTCCCTGGGAAAGTAATGTTGGAGCTGAACTGAACGATGTTAGGAGTTAGCTTGGTGGAGAAGGGAGGAGAGCTTTCCTCCCCCGGGACATAGCATGTGCAAAGGCCCCGGGGTGGGCAGGAATGTGGTGCGTTCAAGAAGCTGATAGAGCAGTGTGGCCAGAGCTCAGGAGGTGTGCTGGAGGGGTGGACAGCAGCCTGACTACATGGGTCGGGCTGATCGTGGCAGGGAGCTCCACATGTGTGCCAAGAGCAAAGAGAGGCCACTGGAGCATAGAAGCAAGGGCTGGCCTTGGCAGATCTGGCTTCCATGAGGCTGGATGGGGGAGAGTAGATGCGGGGAGGTCAAGGGTGGAGGTCCTGAGGCAGACCAGCAGCAGAACCCAGGGATGGAGAGACCTTAAGGGGGTAACAGCAGAATCTGATGGCTGCGTGTGGGATCGTGGCCACACTCCTGAATGAGACGCCCTGGGGAGAGGAGAGGTGGGGAGGCATGGAGGGGGCCCAGAGGAGGCTGAGAAGGTGGGGCCCGTGAGTGGGAGGGGCGATGTGGCCCCTGCAAGCCCAGGAGAGAGGTGGGTGGGGGGGGGGGGCAACACCCCCAGGGAGGGTCAGGCAGGGAAGGGACCCTGTGATGGGCAGCTCTCTAGTGGGGTGACGGGGACAGAGGTCTGACTGTGGAGGGCTGCGCGGGAGGCCAGGAGGCCTCAGGGTGAGACACACGGGGAGCAGGTGACTTCACCATGTGACCGACTTTCATTTGTACAGTTGAAAATCCCTCATCTGTTTTTAACCTCGATTTAAATGTTGCTGCATGATGTTCTGTCAGTAGAATGCGCTCATGATTCTGTGCTGTGCTGGACGCCTCTCTTTTTTCCATGTGGTCAGCCCTCAACGGCATGGGAAGGTCAGGGTGAGGACCATGACCCTCCCCTGTGGCGTCTGCTGGGGTTGACCCAGGGAACTGGGGTCCAGGACTTCCGAGCCCCACGGGCCGGCCTCCACCCTCTTGCAGGCCCATGGGGCCGTGTACCCATGCACCTGCTCGCGGAGGCTCTCCGTGGGCTGTGTCCGTGTCAGGCTCGGGGCGGGGCTCATGTGTGGGCCTCTGTGTGAAGCCCTGGGGGGGCCTGGGCAGGGCGGAGGTCGGGGAGGTCGGGGGCAGCATGCTCAGGGCCTGTCTGCAGACCCCCTGCAGTGGTGCTTGGGTCCCCGGTGGTTTAAAGGCCCCATGTTGTGCAGGGCGGCAGCTCGAGGTCTGCCTAGGAGCAGAGCCCCATCTGTGCTCCCCCTCTTCACGGCCCTTTGCAACGGCCTCACTCAGTGACCGTGTTGTGAGCGGGGCTGCTGAGCAATTAGGAAGGACTTTTATAGCGCTGGACCCCCTTTGGTGGCCCAGCACAGAAAAATAAAATCAAGTAACTTAATTCCTTACAGTAAGAAAATGCAAGTTTTGTTAGCATTTGTGTGTGTGTTTGTTGACTTCGGCCACATTTAAATGAGCTTATACTTTGTGCCAAGCGTTGTTCCCGGGGCAGGCTCGGGCTGTGGCCGTGGTTTCCCCTCTGCCCAGTGCCGTGCTCAGGTTCTACTTTTCTTCATTTTGGAGTGAAATTCAGAAATCCTAGAGCAAATCTATAGCGTGCTTACAGGGCGACTTCAAGCCCTGCCTTGGAGACCCTCACCTCTGACCTGGTGAAAGACCTTCCTCCACCTTTCCTGAGTGGACATCCCAGGAGCTATGGTCACTTCTATTCAAGTCATATAGGAAAGTTTCCGGATTTGGGGAGCAGGTATTCACTTTTCCAAGGAAGCCTGACAGATGATCCCATGGGTGGATTCAGGCATAGTTAGAGAGGAGAGAAACACGGTTTTGTAATGTTTTATATTTGAATGCACTAAGGGTGGCTCCTGAAAGATACTGAAGTTTAACCTTTAGAGTGAATTTTAGTCTCACTGAATGCAACTTCATTTGGCTAATGTGGTATCTAAAACATTATTTTAGTGACCAAAATGGCATTTGATAAAATGAGACATCTATTCCTGAAATAAATCTTAAAAAATAGGGATAGGAGCAGATTTCCTTATCTTAAACAAGTATATCTGTCTTGAATAAGCTGGTCATTCCACTTAAATTCAAGGACCAAGCAAGGTTGTTCACCAGCACACAATTATGATCATTTTAATCGTTGTTTCTTGAGTGGATTTTTTTCCCCAGACACTGTGTTAGGCTCTTAATTTTTAAAATGACCCTTCAGAGTACATTATCATGACACTTTGACCAGGGGTGGCCTGGTCACTCTCATAGCTGGGAAGTGTTGAGTAGTGATTCGACATCAGGCCTGTTTGACGGCAAAGCCCATGGTCTTGTGTTACCCAGGTTTAGGCTGTTATTACTAAATATTGTTCTGAAGTTCTGGCTAATGAAATAAGACATGAAAAAGAAATTAAACATTTCATTGTTAGAAATGAGAACATAGTATCCTTATTTGGAGTCCACAGGCTTTGTGAACTTAGAAAGTTCACAAGAATTAACAAAAAATGATTAGAACAAATTAGAGAATTTGGTGGAATGGTAGGACACAGGATGATGACCCTAGAAACTCTTGAACGAGGCGTGTGCATTTTGAAAGAGCAACCCGCAAAACAGCAAGGGTGGGGAGGGCAAACAGCTCCTTTGCTGCGTGGGGGTGGGGAGTGGGAGGGGGAAAGAATCTCAAGCTGACTCTGAGCTGAGCCCTGAGTGCAGAGCCAGTTGTGGGGCTGGGGCTCGATCTCATGACCCTGAGGTCACGACCTGAGCCAAAACGAGAGTCAGAAAGAAGCTGAACCCACTGAGCCACCCAGCTGCCCCAGTATTCTGGAATTTAAATGGAAGAATAAGCCAGAAAGGAGAGAGGTAATTGTGGACGACGGTAAGAGCAGTGGGAGGAGGTCCATCCCTAGGTACGTTATGATGGTGCAGCGAGAGCAAACACAGACAGCTAGGTAACTGGCGGAGAAATGGATGGGCTAGAGGCAGACCGATGTTCTGTGGTAAATACAGCGTAGGATAGAGGGCGCATCACGGCACTCACGGGTAGAAGAAGGATTCCTGAATGAACTGAGGTTGGGACAATTGACCTTTTCTTCTGCTGGGGACTGAATTGTGTCTCCCAAAATAACAGTGTTGATGCCCTGAACCCCAATGTGACTGAATTTGGAGATAGAGCTTTTAGGTGGTAATTAAGGAGAAGTGAGGTCATGAGAATGGAGCCCTAGGCTTGGTGGCCCTTTGAGAGGAGGACATGCAAGGCCATGAAGAGGAGGTGGCTGTCCATAGACCAGGGAGGGGGTTGCCGCCGAGAACTGAATTGCTGGCACCTTGATCTTGAACGTCCCAGTCCCCAAACCATGAGAAAACAGAAGTCTTGTCCCAAGCGCCTGGTCAGCGGTATTTTGTTACAGAGGCTGGAGCTGACCAACGCGTCTTCTTCAGACTCTACCTCTTAAAGCTTTTGCTGGTATTAAAAAAATCTCTCAACCTAAAAAGCAAGTGACAGACTGGAAAAAAAATACTGTAAAATATTTTCAGAGCATACGACAAAGGTCTACTCTCTTTATCACGAAAGGAGGTTGTACAAACAGATGAGGAAGAAACGCTGCATCTTGGGAGCACAGAACTTTCCGGAATGCCTGGCACTGGCGTGTAGATGGTGGCCACCACCGCCTTCGTGTTGCTGCTGGACGGGGGGGAGCCTCGCATCTTCACACCGTGATGCGACGCACTTGTGTGTAGGGCTCACGGCTCTGCCCTCTGCCCCCCGCCCGGGCCGAAGCACTCTGGCTTTATGACGGGTGCACGTTGCCCGTGAAGACTTGGGCTGTCTCAGCACACCCACCTGCCCCGTCACCTCCATGAGGGCACCGTGTCCCCATGGTAGAGGCTGCTGGTGTCCACCGTCAGCCGGCTCTGCTGTCCTGCACAGGCGTGGAGGGCTCTGGGGTGTGCCCAGTGGGGTCCTTGGAGGCAGGCTGGTGTGGGCCTGCCCTCACACAGCCGGCCCTTCTGCTGGGCAGCGGAGGCCGACCCGCGCGGAGCATCCAGGGGAGCAGATAGGGTGCTGACGTGCCGGGCCCTGGCCAAGCGTGGGCAGTTGTCCAAGGAAAGGATTAGACAGCAGATGCTCCTGAGCCCTTGTCCCGTAGCCGGGTTTCATGGAGCTTTACTTTCTGTAACTTGTATTTCAAAACGATCAGTAATTTTGTTTTCCCGAAATAAAATTGGATGACTATCATTTTGTCCAAACTACACATTGTCCCCCTGCCTCCCCCCGCCCTTTTATGATATGCTGGTCTAATCAAAGTTAAACAGACTTCCTGATACAGGACTTCTCAGTACGTTTTTAAAGGACAGTGGAATGTCCAAGCAGGGGATAAGTGTGGCTTTTCCTACCTTGCTTAACTGTGGGACCCTTTTTCTCGGAGAATCTTAAGGGACTGACGTTCTCGTGGCTTGTTTGGGGAAGTGGTGACTTTTGTTTTCACCCCTGTTTGTGCTGGCAGCCACTCTGCGCTCAGTTTGGGGGCCTTAATGGACTTAATCTGTTTCGGTTTTCATTTCAAAAAAAAAATACAGATTTCTTATCAGCAGATGGTGCGGTTATGGGGTCCCCCCCTGCACATCCCGTGCAGTAACTGCTGAAAGGGGAGAGGTTTACTTTAATAAAGGGATTTTCTTCGTTGTGTACATTAGGACAAAAAAAACTCATCAACTGTAACAGCTCTCCAATTCCTGTGAACAGAGTAGAGCGGCTAAATTAAGATGTTGTTTGTTAGTATTAGAAAATTCTCCTTCAGAAGTTTTCAGTGGAATAGTTTGAGTTGATCTTAGAATGTGTTTATTAAACACGATGCCTTTGGGTGTAATGCGGGGTATTTGCGTGGTGCCTCCCTGGTTTCTGGAAGGAGGCAGAGGGCAGAGACCCGCCCCGTGCGAGCACCCCTGTATGCCTGACGAGGGCCCAGATGCCCGTGTTTAGCCCGACCTGTCTTCTAGAAATACGTTTTTGTGGACCATTGCGTGCCTGCTGAGCTGGGACAGGCGAGTGCTGTGGGAGTTCCCCTCAAGAACAAGAAGTGGAGTCAGGACGCTTGAATATTTATTTTGCTATTTAATATTCTGAGGAAAGGGTGCCTGAGCTGAGGAACCCTCCACAGAGTAGGAAGGAGAAACTCTTGAACTGGGTGGTTTTACTCTGAAACTGGGAATGCTTGACATTGTCTGAGCGAGCTTACAGGGGCATCGAGCTCGTAAGAAATAATGCCTTAGGATGGCGGTGCCCGGGACGGGCGCCATCCTCTAGCCCCACACCTGCTTGTTCTCGGAATTAACATGGACCCGGGGAGGCTGGCTGTGGAGAGCCGGGGCACCTCGGGCGGGCCGTCGCACAGCCTGTGCTGATGCTCCCCGTCCTCGTCACGCACGGTGGGGCCATGCGGGGCCCTGTAGTCAGGGCTCTGAGTCCAGAGTCAGGATGGGGACAGCCTTTGCACCTGCAGACAAGGGCCCAGGGTGGGGGCAGAGCATCGGGGGCCCCAGCCTGACTCCGTGGCTTCGCTCCGTCGATGACCATGGTTGCTCAGGCTCTGGCCACGCTGCCTGGGTCCGTGGAGGTCTTACCTTCCGCCAGGTGACCCGGAGTCCCTTATGGAAGCTGCAGATCCGTGCTCTCTTTGACCACCATGGGGGTCCTGCCTGGGATAGGGGGCCTGCCTGGGGGGGGCTGCCTGGGTGGGGGGGCCTGCCTGGGGGGCCCTGCCTGGGATAGGGGTCCTGCCTGGGATAGGGGTCCTGCCTGGGGGGCACTGCCTGGGATAGGGAGCCTGTTCCAAAGGAGAAAGGTGGAGCCCAGCTGGGGAAAGGGCTCACCTGAGCCACGTAACTGACGTGGGCCGAGTGGCCCCAGGGCCTTGGGATCTCCTTACACCTGATGCTTCTGGGACCACTGGACAACTGTCTTGCTTGTTCCTGGCATTGATCAAACCTCTCTTCTTTGCTGCATTCCAGAAATGGCTTCCGACATCCCTGGATCGGTGACCTTGCCCGTGGCCCCCATGGCGGCCACCGGACAGGTGAGGATGACCGGGGCCATGCCGGCCCGTGGAGGAAAGCGGCGTTCTGGGTAAGCAGACCCAGCGTTTCCAGGAATCGGGCTTCATGCGTGTTGCGCAACGCTCTTGACCTGTTAGGGAAATACTGTCTCTCTCCCTCCCGGAGAATAAAAGCTCAGCAGTTTGTTTAGATTTTGCAAGATCCCCAAGTATGCATGTGATTTGCCTCTGAGTGTCCGCCCCAGCGCCCAGCTGCGGCCTTCTGTTTGCTTGGCCTCACCGTGGGGAGGTGCTTCGTGGTCCTGCTGGGCCTTGCTCAGGCCATCTCTGGGTAGGGGGAGCTCACGAGTACCCCTCTGGGAGCACCCCAGCCGGAGGGCAGCACTGCAGGCCTGAGCCCCAGCCCCGCGGGCAGCCGGTCTCTGCCGGGTGGTGTGCTAGGACTTTCAGAACCTTGGCTCCTTCGGCCCCGCAGCTGAAGGCCCGGCATGTGCCTCGTGTGCTTGCCTTGCTGGTGAAGCTGCTGACCGTGGTACGTGCCAGCGCCCGGGGGAGAGGGGCACGGAGACAGCGCCCTTGGGCTGATGGGCCCGAAACCGCATCTCCTCACGCGTGAGGTTCCTGTAGTTCCCGACGGAGATCTCAAACACGCCAGCTAGTAACAGAGATGCCTGCAGGGGCAGCGAGACTGACGTTCTCGCACCCCGCCCCTCTCCGCGTCCAGTCCGTGTGGTTTTCAGTGAGCTAGCTGATAACGGTTCTCATGAAGTAGAATCAGCCTGTCCCCTTACTGCCATCCCCGACAGCCCAGGGCTCCCCAGGAGCAGGGGACGCACGGTCCCCAGCCCCAGGCCTGCAGGGCGGGCCCCGGTGCCGGCCGGCCGTGTTCCAGACCTGTGGTCCCTCTACCCAGCGGGACTCTGGGAGGGGCGGGGGGGACAGGTGTGCAGGCCGGCCCGGAGTGGAGCGCGGCCAGGATGGACCGCATGTTCAGTGCTGCAGGTCTAGATCGTGTGAGAACACTGCTCTGGGTGCAGCACGGTCTTTAAAGGAGGGGCCCAGCTTTCGGTTCATACTGAGAGGGTGGGAAAGGCTGAGACAAGGAGCTCAGTGGCCGCTCACTTCCGTTCCCGGGAGACAGAGCCCTGTGGCTGGCCCATTCCTGTTTCCAGAAAGGTTGGTACAGGGAGGTGGGGGGCCGTCAGGTACGGGCAGAGATGCTCAGGCCAACCCCTGTTTGCAGGGCGAGCAGCCCCTCCGTGCTGGGGGCCGGTTCTGAGCCCCTGCTAGGCGTTCCTGCCCCCCCACCTCCTGCATGGTGCTGGGGGGTCTGTGTGCAGGGCTGGGCTGCAGGGGCCGAAGCTGACCCTAGCCCACGTCCAGGCCCTGACTTCCACTGGCCGACCTGGCTGATGATTGGACCATGGATCAGGCTCTTCTCTGAAGACGTCCCCAGCTGTCCCTTCCCTACCTGATCTCGCACACGCACACACACGACACGCACTGGAGGCGGAGGGGGGACCTGGAGCGGGCTGAGACAGAGCCTGGAGGTCATACCGCCTCCAGCCACAGAAGTCAAACATCAAGAAAAGACACGGGAGATTCAAGGGGAGGGACAGCAACTGCCCACGCGGTGGCCAGCAGTGTAGACACGGTGTGGGCCCTTTAAGACTGACGGGAGGCCTGTCCCCCACTGTCTTCATTCAGGGGACCGAGCCTGCTTCCTTTTCCCTGTCACAGGGAGGGAGCACGGGAACTGAACCACGGTTCCTTCTGCGAGACCCCAGGGACTTAGGGGCTTATCCTCGGCGTCTAAGCAAGGACACGTGCATTTGCACAGGGCTCTTTCCAGACTAGTTCTTGTAGTTGGTGTCTTACACGGCTGGGCTGCTCCTGATAACACCTGACCGCAGCCCAAACACCTTGCCTCCTCCCTGAGCCTGTGGGGCGCTGGAGAGACGTGGAGGGAGGGAGGGGAAGAGAGAGGGGCTCGGGTGGTAGGGAGGGGAAGCGGCAAGAGGCGAGGATCTCCTTCCTGCCCTCTGTCCCTGACCCGGTTTCTGGGGCTAGCTGCCCATCCCTCCTGGTGCTTCACGCCCCGCAGAGCTGGCTCCTGGCAGGTTTGGGATCCGCCGGCCGCCTGCCTGGCCCATCCCTGTGGATGTCTTGGGCTCGAACATTCTTCCCCTCCTGAGAGCCTTCCCCGGGAGCCGTCAGCAAGCTGAGCGCCCTGCTGGCTGCCGGGACACAGGGTGAAGGTTCAGGAGTTTGAGATTCTTTGAAAAGTGATTCCACATGTGTGGGAGAGATGAGGTGAAGCGAGTCACCTTGTTCCCTTCTGTCGAGACCTCCCGGATCTCAGCGCCAGGGTGGGAGGGGCCCACTTCTGGTGAAGTGGGGCACTGGCAGGGATGGGACGGGCTCTGCCCCCAAAGCCAGCCTTAGTCTTGGGGGTCCCTTCACCCCCACCTTGGACCCCAATGCTGGGCTTAAAAAGATTGTCATCAAGGAAAACTATTTCCAAACTGGGAACAGCCCTTACACCAGTGTGTCCGTCCACGGCTGGGGGAATGTGGTCAGAGACAAGGCGTGTTCTCGTAAGCACGTCTCCTTTGGCTAATGTTCGTGTGCTTATGGGTGGCACCACTGTGGCCGCAGTGGCTGGTCCAGGCCCTGGAGGACGGCCGTTCCCGCACCCATGACCTCCCGTGCCATTAGCAGGCGCCTCGGGTGGCCCAGGGCTGCCACTCTGGGACCTGCCCTTCTCCTAAGAGCGTGAGTGAACCCCCTTTGATAACGCACGATTGCTACACGGTCATGGTCCTGGGGACACATCACGCACTCTGAACTAATCGCAAGCTCAGAGACGCTTTCCTGGCGTTTTATTGAGCTAAGAATTCTTGCCCATTGACAGGGAAGTGAGGCGGTGCATTTTTAGCCCATCCTTTGAAGACTCTTGCATCATCCACGTATTGTACTGAATTCTTTAAAGTGAATACAGTAGGACTTCAGAGTCCTATCTGGATTTCTCTCTTTCATTATCCAGATGTTTCAGTATAATAGAAGCACATAAAAGACATAAAACAGAGGATGATTTACTAAGAGTTTTTATAGCAGAAGAAATAAGCCTGGCTCCGGTAGTCACATTTAAAGTAGGGGATCAGTGTCCTGGGGAGTGCCGCTCTGGGGAGCCTGTGTCCCCAGGAGCGTGAGACTCATGTGGTCGGGGAGTTACCCTGAGCATCTGACCAGTCATTTGTGGACTGAAGTCTTCTGGGCTCACGCCCACATCCTGCTCTTCCGAATTAGGGAATCTGATCGCTGCACACGGGTGATCACGTATGCATGGATGGGGAGGCATACTTTCATGGTCTCTAATTTTCTGTAGATAAATCCGGGTTCCCGAGCTCCCCCCTGACTCAGGAAACTCCAGCTCCAGAGCAGGGCTGTCCCTTCCTTACGCCCTCGGCTCCCTCCATGGAGCCGCCGCTGACCTGGCCTCACCTGGGACCACGTGCCCGCCCAGATGGCTCACGTCCCCGTCTGTCTGGGCCGTCAGGGTCCGGGCAAAGAACGGAGCCGTCTTTACGAAAAGCAGGGTGACCAACTACACTGGTTGGCCTGGGATTTTCCCAATTTTAGCTCCGAAGCCCTGCATCCTGGGACTGCTCTTAGTCCGGGAAAATCGGGATGCTTTGTCACCCTAAATACCCCCAAAATCATGCAGGATGAGGCCGGGGGTGGGGGGGAGCGCTGACTAATACGTGGCATCTGGCAGGAGCCTGGTTATCACCCTCCTATCAGCTTGTGCTAACAGGCATTTAGAAAGATAACCGTACATCTCACACTCACTCGGGGTTTTGCTACGTGCTGACATACGGCCTTAGGAATTTTGAAAATGCACTTTCTTTTCCGTAACTCTGAAACGTCTGCCGGTCCCCGGGGTTAAGTCCTCTCATCTCCGTGTGGCCAGCACCGTGGCGCTTCCCGCGGTGAGCACTGGGTGGCAGTGTGGCTCCGGGAACTCGGGAGCCGCATTTTGGGTGGGCTTGCCCAGCTGTCGTTTCTGGTAAAGGTGAGGTGGTGGCCGAGCGATTATGCAGGATATCGATGGCTTTCCTCCATTCGGAAGGCCGTGCATCTGGCCCCCATTGGCCCACAGCACAGGCGAGTCTGCAGTGGCGGCCGGTGCCTGGCTGTGTGTGTCTCCGCAGTGGTGTGGACTCGGGCTTTCCCTCTCTTTCCCTTCCTGACTGTGTTTCCTCCCCGCCTGCCCTGCCCTGGGTGCGTCGGGGTTTTGGTTATCTTGCTGTCGTCCCCCCCACTCCGATCTGACGCCTTTGTTCTTCTGTTCCTAGCAGCTAGTGTGGCCCACATGTCTGGAAATGAGATTGGACCTCACTGGATCCCCTCAGGTCATCCCAAACAGACGGATGCCCAGATTAGGACTCTGGGCACCCTGCATATAACGCGAAACAAAAATAAGTGAATGATCCCATTGTAAAGAAGAAAATACTCCTTTGCCCTAATTCCAGTCCCTAAGTTCCCCGAGTTAGCCCGCGGCCGAGGGAAGACCATTTGTCTCATTAGGGACCTCGTGTGTGTGTGTGTGTGTGTGTGTGTGCACGCGTGTGCGGGGATGACTCTGCCTCTGCACCCAGCCGTTCCCGGTGGCCTGGGCCTCCTGTTCCTTCCCTGAGCCACCACTGCTCACCTAGAGCCGGGGGTGGGGATCCCATTCCCTATGAGGCCGGCACACCCTCCAGTCCCGTGCTGAGCTGCTCCGGGGCGAGCTCTCCGTCCTGGCTATAGGCAGGCCCGTCGCCCTTCTGCTGGGAGTCCTCGGGACTGCACCTCGCTTGGCCCCTCGGGCCCACTAAGAACGGGTGGGGCAATGCCCTGGCTCTGGGGCGTTTTTCCCCAAGCAGCCCCCCCCTCGCCCTGAATGTCCAGGAGAACCAGGACATCCGCACTATTTCTCACTTTGTTCTTGGAAGATTCTGGGTACGGTTAATACTAATTAATGACCCCAGCATCTTCAGGGGTAATGTTAATTGACCTTAGAGGGGATTGGTGTTTCGAGAGGGAGAGTTTGGGGTATTAGTTAAGCAAATACGTATCAAGACTTTTTAGTTTTATGTTTATACTGAGAGGCCCAGAGAAGTGGGTTCTGAGTCTTTGGTGAGTTTCAACAAGCAGACGAGTACTTGGAGTTGCTCAGGTCCCAGATAACTGTTTCTTGGTCCCCGTGCCTTTGTCTGGGTTTGGACTTGCGGGGACAGTGGCCTGAAATGCCCTCTCCACTTTGCCTCATCCAGACTGGCCACCTTCTCAAGCCGCACAGCCTGTGCTAATCCGCCTGTCGCCCTTAAAGCTTCCTGTCTTCTGAGCCCCTTGAGCTTTTTGAGCCTGCTGACGATGTACCGCAAAATAAAGTGCAAAACACAGTCTCGGTGCTAAATAAACGAGGTGGAGGGGGGCAGGAGCCCCCAGAGTTGCGGGGGGACACGGAACGTTGAGCCGAGCAAGCGGCCGGCGGCCTGTGTGGGGCCCCGAGGGCAAGGGTTGGCGCCACAGCACCGTCGCTCAGGTTCCCAACCAGACAATGCAGGGCGCGCACACGGAGGCCCTTCCTCTGCCCCCTCTGGTCCCCAGCCTGCTTGCCGACTGTGGGAGGTGGTGTTTCCTGAGGGCTGGGACTGGGACGCGTCCGTCCGACTGAACGAGGCCCCCTGGGTGGTGCTAGCAGCTTGGGCCACCCGGGAAACCTTCTGTCTGTAACGAGTCTCCCGTGCTCTTGGCTTTTCAGGATGGACTTTGATGACGAGGATGGAGAAGGGCCCAGCAAATTTTCAAGGTGAGTTTACGTTCCTTGGAAGCCGACGGCCGGCCGTCACTGTGGGGGGGACACGCAGGGAGTTCGGTGTCTTCTGTCGTCTGAGCCCTGGCTTGTCCCTCGTCCTGTGCCCGCGTTTGACCCGGGACAGGCGGCACCCCGGCCGACGTCACCAAGGGAGGATGCTAACGAGGTATTAGCCTGTTGGCCCTTCAGATGGAACAGGGACCGCCGAGTTTTACAGACTCCTTTTGAAAAGACAGACTAGAGCTCAGGTTTAGAAAAGACAATCGAGATACGGCCTCTTTTCCTACCACAGACAATAAGGGGACACGAGAGGAACCGGGGTGTCCCTGTCCCGGATGCGAGCCCTAGGACCACACCGTGAGGGCCTCAGAGCCGTGTGGCTCGCCGGCCATGTGACGGCGTGGGAACCAGGCTCGGAGGGCTGACCTGAGTGCAGACCGTGTCCCGGAGAGGACAGTGGGCCGCGGGTGCTGGTGGCGGTCAGCGCATCAGGGCAGCCGCCTCTCGGCCTGTTCCTCTTTCTCTCTCCTTTTCTTTTTTCCTTTTCTTTTTTCTGGTTTTGTTTTGTTGAAGTTGAGTAGGAGGTTTGGGAGTGTTGAGAGAGAGGCACAGATCATCCCATCGATCTTAGCGAAGTGCCCATCTGTACTCGGTCCACTCACGGAGCGGCCTGCCTGGACGTTTCTCCCCACCTCCCGGCAGTCCTAATTCCTGGTTGCTGATGAACTTGAAATCCTGCCCCTGGTGACGGGTCCCTTCCTCTGCTGTCTGCACTTCACAGTTTAGATTGACGGCCTGGCCCTTAGAAGAATGATGTCCGTGGGGCGCCCCGGGCCCATGGACCTCCCCAGGCTGCTCACCCCACCGCAGTGGCTGTCACTGAGCCCACTTCCTCCCCGAACCGGAGAGGCGCAGGCATCCCGTTGCCGTTCCCGGGCCTCCCGGAGCCTGCACGTCCATGGGAAGCATACCGTGCACCGTCCTGCGCCTCAGCTCTGGGGAGACCGCAGACAGGACACGGAGAATGCTCTGCTCCGTAACGACCTCGGAGCTTCTAATCAGAGCAAGACATGAGTGTCGGTAACAGAAGCGTGGGGATGTCCCTCGGTGCCAACGGGGCCCCAGCTCGGATGCCACCTGTTTCTTGGGAAAAGCTCTAACTGCAGGGAGCACTTTGTTCCCGAAACAGAACTAGCCTTGGGAATGAGGGCACTTGCCTCCCTGTCGTAGTCCGTGCTCACCCCACACAGCCTCCCTTCTAAGGAGATGACGACTCTTGATGTCTCTGGGTCAGGATCCCCCTCGAGATAACATTCCAGACCGGGTCGAGCTCAGGAAATGATGATTTCTGGGGTCTCAGGACAGACGGGGAGAGACGCGGAGTGACCTTCGCTTGACATCGAAGATCGGTGTGAGCGATGAAATCACAGTGCAGGATACAAGGAGCTCATTGTCTGAAGGCCCGTCATTGAGAAACAAACCCTAGCCTCTGGGCAATGGTCTCCTACGGCTGTCAGCAAGTCCGGTTTTACTTAGAGTTCAGACCGAGGCTTCTGCGGCCACAGCCTTCCCTCCACGCGTTAAAAACAAGAGGGGAGGATGGGGCGGGTTTGCAACTTCTGCTGGTGCTTCTTTCTCAGTTGCGTCTGTAGGGTCCCGGGGTCACACCGCCGTCTCCCGGTGGGGTGGCCGACGACCCACCAGCCTGCAGGTGCACCTGAGCCGCTCAGGGTTGGGGCCGTGCGCACAGCACCCCCACCCTCCCTGGGCCAGTGGCCGCGGCTGCCGGGCAGGGCAGGGGTGGTGTCCCGCCAGCGTGGTGCCCGGCCCGCCTGGGGGCCGCTCCTGCCCCCGCCCCTCTGCTTACAGTCAGCCCCGAGAAGCCCCGGGCCGGCACCCAGCGCGGTTTTGTGCCTCAGAAGCTGACCAGGGCGCGGAGCCGTGCCTTCCGTCCCTGACGTCCGTTCGGCCAGCTTTCCCAGCCTTCCTCGAGGGTGGTCTGAGATTCAGTCGTCCTGCCCACCATCGGACCTCAGGTCGCCGTTTGTCTTCAGGACCTGTGGCCCCAGTCACACAGGAAGTCAGTCCGTTTTCTTAGAGCGACGGCCAGTGGCTTGGATACGGGGGTGCCCACCCCCCTGGACGCAGGGTTGGGGGACTGGGCAGGGGCA
This sequence comes from Phoca vitulina, assembly GCF_004348235.1. NCBI lineage: Eukaryota > Metazoa > Chordata > Mammalia > Carnivora > Phocidae > Phoca > Phoca vitulina. The sequence continues at coordinate 1,664,798 of NW_022589768.1, forward strand.
GCAGAGGGGCGGACGCCCAGGCGGCTGCGTTGAGCAGAGGACAGCTCCAGAGCGGCCCGAGCGAGGCCGGGAGCAGGGAAGGTGTGAGGCTCGATCCCGTGAGACAGGGAAGGGCAGCTGGACGCTCACAGAAGGGAGCCCCTGCGGCCAGTGGGCTCTCGTGCTCCTCCATCCCTTCCTCTGTTGGCGTCCTCTGAGTCCACCCGGGGGCACCCCAGACTCTGGTCTCAGACGCAGCATTAGCCTCTGCGCCCCCCAGACGAGGAAGGGCCTGCGTGGGGTAACAGCCGGCTCCCCGGAGCCATGCGCAGATAGGGGGGCGTTGCAGCCCTGGGAGGGTTTGGCGGAGGTCTGCTGGAGGAGGGAAGGCTCCCGGGAAGGGGTGGCGACAGAGGGTGGGCTACCTGCGCCCTGGCGCTGCGGCTGTTGGGCGTGCTGGGGCAGGGCCCCCACACCGGGCGGCGTCCGCTGGTGCAGCCCATGGGCCACAGGGACAAGGGCCTTGAGGGTGGTAGAGACGGGGGCCTGCGTGCCACGGGAGGGGCGTTTCGCCCAGAGAGGCCGAGAGGAGCAGGGGTGCAGAGCGACCTCTCTCCTGGGGCCGTGTCTGGGGAGGGCAGCCTGACCTCACGGGCGCCTCCGGGAGTCCCCGTTGCCCAGTCACGGGCCCGCACGGCAGAGGGTGACGGGCTCTCTGTCTCCGGGAAAACCCATCACACACCAGAAAGCCTTCCTCCAAAGGTGAGTCTCCCCGGCAGCTGGGAGTGGGGCAGACCCTCTGGGGAGGCCAGCACGAGCCCCCCGGCCCGGGCCCACCTGGGGGGGTGAGCACCCATCCCGCCCAACAGGGCCGGCAGCGCCCCGGAGGGGAGGCCAAACCCCTTCCTCACGCTGCGTCGGGTTCAGGCCCGTCTTCCTCCCTTCCTGGCCCCCGGCCCCGTGGTACATTTTCTGGTGAGTCCCGGGATTTCTTCCTGTGCCGCAGCTGGGGTCCGCTGCCACCAGTGGGGAGCGGCGGGAATATTGTTGTGTGGGTGGGACGGCTGACATCCCAGAGCTGTCACCAACGGTCAGAGCTACACGCCGCGTCCTTCGTGTGGTTTACGGATATGCGTGTACACGTGCGTGTGTGGTTCATTTAAGGAAAGGAATGGAAACACGACTCATCCACATATTTGTAATGTTAGATTATAACTCAGGAACAACCGAGTGCCCGTTCCCAAACCTGTCATTCTTTTTTTTTTTAAGATTTTATTTATTTATTTGAGAGAGAGAGAACGAGAGAGAGGGGGGAGGGTCAGAGGGAGAAGCAGACTCCCCGCCGAGCAGGGAGCCCGATGCGGGACTCGATCCAGGGACTCCAGGATCATGACCTGAGCCGAAGGCAGTCGCTTAACCAACTGAGCCACCCAGGCGCCCCCCAAACCTGTCATTCTTGTCACTGCATGTTATCAACTGGATTTTTGTCGTATTTGGGCTCATTCTGTACCCTTTCTCCAAACACCCAAACGACCTTGCAGGCGCTCTCACGTCTGCGGTTGTGAACCCGGCCACGGGCGTGGGGTGACCCGTAAGCCTGGAACCCCAAACCCTGCAGCTTTTACTGGGCTCTCCCACCCTTCGCAAATGGGTCTAAGTGACCTTCCTGAGGTCCCACCGTCTGGTGACTTGTCTCTTCCCGGAGTTAACGGCTTATATTTTGTAGAGTTTAGCCAGTGAGCCTCTAACGTTATCCAAAAGTGAGGATAGTCGTGATTGGCAGGTTTCTACAGGGTTGGTCTTCTGTTCTTCATCCCACCTGTTTTGGTACTTTCTGCTTGATTTTGTGCAGTATTTATGCTCGTGTGCATTTTTTCCGGTTTGACAGGTTGTGATGATATTTTAGTTGTAATCCTTCCATCTGAATTTACCACCCTGTGTGATGATGAAAGCCCTGTTGATAAGGGAAGAAATTTGCGTGGTGGGCGTGTCCTGCAGAGAGCTTTCCTGGCCGACAAAATGGAGTGTTGTTGTTTCCCATAATTCTTAGACTGTGCATTGTCTAAGCTGAGAAAGGGTATCTTGTTTCTAGGTGGGAAGATGCTCAAAGTACTTCTGAGGCAGGGAGGATGGCCAGGAAGCAGCAAGGGTTGTCCTCTGTCATCTGACCGGCCACCCCGTCTGGCACACGTGCCTTGGCCACGTGAGCTCTCTTTACAGCAGGGAGAGATTCAGCGGACCCAAGAGGAACATTCCCAGACTTTCTAGACTTCTCTGTGCCTCAGCTTCCTTGGATCTAATGAATCAGAAGGGTGTTGCAGATAAGCTGGGTTGACCTTGGCAGAGAGGGGCCCACAAGCAACCAGATGAGCAGGGAGTTTGGTTGGGAGGTTGGTTTCAGTGGGTTGGGGTTAGGATTAGGGTCAAGATGCTTTGGAATGAAATCTGTTTCCGGTGGAGCCTGCTCTCTCTCTGCTCTTCGTAGAGATGTTTGGTGCTCGTGTGCTTGATGTGGTTTTGGTGCCTTTCTCACCTTGTCTGGCTGCCCACTCCTCGGCTTCTGTCTTGCAGAGATGAAGCTTGACTTGCAGTGACAGTGTCCGGCTAACAGCAGGACTTTGTTGGGGAGGAAATCATCTCTGGGGTCATCAGTCGTCCTGAGCTGTGTCTCTCTGGAAGCTGCCGGGCATTTCCCTCCCCCATGATGCCTTAGCTGTCTTTGCCTCTCAGGCAGGGGCATTCTGGCTCCAGATCCAGGACCAGGGAGCACGCCATTGAGGAGCCTGGCTCAGGTCCTGCCAAGGCAGCCCCTCTCTGAGTCTCAGGCCCCTCTTACACAGAGGGTGGTTGGGGGCGTGGTCAGATGCGGTGATCGCTGAGGCCCTGGGGAGCTGGAAGCTGCTATATAAACATGGAGGGGGTGTGTCCTGTGGGGGCAGGGGTGATCAGAGGCTGGGCTTGGGCCCCTCTTTGGAGGACTGGGGCTTTCTCCACCTCCACCTCTGTGTTGCACGGAACCTTACCTTCAGCCTAGACACACGGTGCCTTGCAGAAAACTGCCTTGCTTGGTGCCCGGGGGGGCAGGGCACCTGCCTCCTTCCCAGGGAGGGAACATCCTTTGCCCCTCTGGGGAAGCCTGAGAAGCCAGGGAAACTTCCCAGCTGGCTGTGCCTTTGTGGGCCTCCCGCAGGGCCTGTGGCCAGCCTCGCCGTGGGGCTGCACAAAATGGCTTTCCTTGGGCCTTCTCGGCTCTCCTGATGTTCTGCCCTGCTGCCCGGGGAGGGCTGGCCAGGACGGAAAGGGTGCTCCTGCTATCAGGGAGGAGGATGCACGTTCGCCTCAGGAGAGCTTCTGGGCAGGAGACAGGAGGGAAGGTGTGTGGGGCGGGCGGAGTGGACAGGCTGCATCCTGCATCGTGACCACTGTCCCTGAGTGGCCGGACTTCCTGCCCAGCGTCACACCCCCTTCCGCAGCCCCAGGCAGCATTTTCTGCACGGTGTCTCCTACCCATCTGCAAGCTGGCCTGGGGGGGTGGGGCAGGGTGCCCGAGGAGGCTCACCCAGCCTTCCCCGGAGTCCCAGGGCCAGAGCTGTGCACCGGGTGCACGGTGCAGGGCACAGGGAGGGGGACGGCGAGGAAGGCCAGTTCCGGGTGGGCTCCCGTGACTTCTTTACCCACTTTGGAACGGTGGAAGGGATCTTCCAGGGAAGGAGCAGGCGTTCCTTAGAGCACGCAGGAATGCCTTGACCGAGTGCCCCCTTTCTCCGTGATTGCCCCCACCTCCTTCCTGTGGCTGCCTCCCGTCTCCCCACAGTAAGCAAGCCCTAGCCAATCACCCGAGAGCCGTTTCTCCCGAACAGTGGGCGTCCTTCCCTGCACGGTGTTTGCCCCGAGGAGCGGGGCCCTGGCGCCACCTCCGGGAGTTTGTAGCACTCTTGGGGCTCAGCTGTCAGCTCGCGGTTCTCCCAGCTTTCCCTCCGGGATCGGGCAGCACCCCCACTTTGCGTGCTCCCCATTCCTCGCTGCTTCCCAGGCTGAGCCTGCCCTCCATCCGGCCTGCCCGCGCCTTTCTGACCCTGCTGGTCTCCTCCCAGAATACACCTGCTGGTCCCGCTGCCGGGTCGCGGCCCGCCTCTCCAGCGCCGTGGCCCCCTGGGCAGCCGCCTCTGTCCCTTCTCCTTCCGCCCCGTGGTTTTTATGCTCCACGTGCCTTTCACAGCATTTAGCTCTATCCAGGCTTCATTTCCACTGTGCAAGGCGCTGCCTCACCCTCCTGGCTAACCCCCCGGCTGCCAGAGGACGGGAGTGGGCGATCTTGTCTCCTCTCGTCCCCTCCCGATGGTGCCTGGCTCAGCACTCCTCGGACGGAGGGGGAAGGTGCCCGCCGGGCTGCCGGGGTCAGCTCGCCCCAGCACCGTGAGCTCTGCTGCGGGCCTGCCTTCCCCTGCTGGTGCGGGCAGGGGCCCTCTGTGCGCGGCTGGGGCAGGCGTCTGGTTGTGCCCGATGGCCCATCTGTTGCCCGGTTGGGAGGGTGGGTGTTCAGCCGACTCGGTACACGCGGGGCGGGCAGGCAGCCTCATCCACGTTGTTCCTTGTGTGCGGTCCGTGTCCCTCTCCTGCTCGGAGCCCTGGTGAAGCCCTAAATCCTGCCGCAGACGTCTCGTGTCTTTCCAGACCGTTCTTTAAACCCGAGTAACAGCTTCCTGCCAGGGTTGTGGAGCTGAGTTGGCCCTTACTCTCTTTCATCCTAAAGGTAGTAATACCAAGATGCAAACATTCGACCGTCCTTTCTGCTAGTTTTCATCTTAACACATCACAGAGATTGAATTCAGTGATCCCTCACGGTGCTTTTTAGATTTTAGTTGGCCAGTCGGCTGGTGAACAAGCCAGGGCTGCACCTGTTCCCGGCAGTGGGCGTGCGGGGCCCAGAGCAGAGGTCTGTCTGTGGCTTTGCCGCCTACTTGGTGGTGGAAGGGTGGCGAGGCCACATGGCGCTTCTCCCGCGAGGGCCGAAGGAAGGCACACGTCCCCGCGGACCGTGACTCCGTGAGCGTGCAGGCGTGTGTGAACGCGCCCGCCACGCGCAGATCCCGGCGTGCGGATGGAGCCCTGTTCACCTCCCGCGGCCTGAACTGTCCGTGCTTAGAGAAGCATACTTGGGTGCGTGGGAGTGATGGGAAGGTTCAGGACACATTTCCAGGGGAGACGGGGCCCCCGTCGCGGCCTGTGTGCCCCCCGCGCAGAGACGAAGGCCGGCCAGGGCGTCTGAGAGCTGCCGTGCCCGCGAGCGTGCGGAGCACCAGCCGCTAGCAGGCGGTGTGGCTCTCGGTCCCTTGGCGCCCACGGATGTGCCCTATTTTGTCCTGTCGATGGTGACCCCCGATCTGACGCGTCTCTTTCCCCCCGCCCTGCTCTTGTGCTTTCGGGAAGAGAGAACCACAGCGAGATCGAGAGGCGGCGGCGGAACAAGATGACGCAGTACATCACGGAGCTGTCGGACATGGTGCCCACGTGCAGCGCCCTGGCCCGCAAGCCGGACAAGCTCACCATCCTCCGCATGGCCGTGTCACACATGAAGTCCATGAGGGGCACCGGCAACAAGTCCACGGACGGCGCCTACAAGCCCTCCTTCCTGACGGAGCAGGTACTGCGGTCTCCGCGCGGGCTTCCTCGCCGGCGGCGTCGCTGTGGGAAGGGGACAGAGTAGCTGTCCCGGGGTGAGCGAAGCGACGCGGGGAAGAGGGGCAGGTTGAGGAACGGGTGAGATCAGGAAATTTCACTTCCTTTCTTCACGGCAGTGTTTGCGTGAACTTTGTGCCTTCAGCTTTTACGTGTCCCGTGAACCCTCGTGAGCCTCACTGTGCGCCGTGTGTGACACGGAGCTGGTCCGTGTGACGCACGTTCTGTGGGCGGTGGTGCTGACGCCAGGCTGGTGGCAGTTTGGGACGGCCGTGGTGATCATTGTGACAGGATCAGCATGGCGGGCGCTCCGCTGGCCGGTGCTCTGGGCCGGGCTGGGGTCCTCCGTCTCCGTGCGTTTTTGCACGTACTCCAAGTATTGGTCCCTGCCGTGTAGACAAGGAAGCTGTGGCTTAGAAAGGGTCCGCCGTTGGCCCGGAGAGTGTCCACGGACGGCTCGGCGGCCGGGCCAGGAGCCGGCGCAGGTGGGTTGGGCCCCGGAGTCACCCTTCTCACAGGTGGACGGGGCTTGAAGGGTCGGGAAGAGCAAAGACGCCACATGGCTGGGGGCGGGGGTCGTATTTTACAGATTGTACAAACCACTGCATGAACCCAAGGCCTGTGCTCTGTGCTCAGCCCTTCTGGGCGCCGCGCGGAGGGCAGACCCACAGACGCTGTCAGCTTCGGTTGGCTCATCTCTGAAAGGAACAGGGGCTCTGGGCCTCGCTGACCCCGAGGGCTTTTGCAGCATGAACAGAAGGATGGATCTGGAAGTCCTTGGTGTGTGGTGGTGGGCGGGGGGACGGGCCGAGAGGCGGTCGTGGGACAGTGTGCTCTGGGGGGAGGGGCAGAGCCCCACGTGAGGGAGGATCTCGTCCCCAGGGCTCCCCAGCATCGCTGGGCTCTGAGGGGGCTCCAGAGCGTGCCCAGAGAGACGGGGAGCGGGGGCTTGACACGGGGGGAACGTGAAGGCAGGGCCTCGGGGGAGGCAGGAGCAAAAGGCGAGTCTGGAGACAGAACTGTCTGTTCTGCTGGAGCTGGGACCTGTTGGAGTCGGGGGTGAGGTTCGGAAAAAGGACAAGGAGAAGGAGCGGACACGGGCGACTGCCTGCCCTCTGGCAGAGGCGTCCTCTTCCGCCATCCTGGGGGCCATGGGGTGCCTCACCTCGCAGGGGTGAGGAGGTGTGGCTGTGCCGTGGCCGTGACCTGGAGGACCGGGAGTTTGGCGCCCAGCCCCATCTCCCCCTCCGTAGGGGATGCAGGGGCCGCCCCCACCTCCTGTGGTTGTGGGGCTTCCTGAGCATGGTGTAATCAAGGGGGGACAGAAACGTGTTACGTGCCCCTAGCCACTGGGGTAAGAACAAGGCTTTTTATCTGCTCTTAATTCACAAAAGTCCTGCCGGGTCCATGTTTGAAATGAAGCTCCTCGTCCTTACGACTGAGGATTAGGAAGTGAGGAAGGAGGCAGTCATGCGCATCCCACGCGTCCAGCCCATGTTTCTCCCTTGGTTCCGTGGCACGTGGTTGGTGTTAACAGCAGCTGCATCTATTAGGCACCGACTGTGTGCCAAGCCCTTGCCAAGCCTCCACACATAAGACCTCATTTATTTTTATTTTGTTAATTGAATTTAATTTTATTTAATTCAATTAATTAACATACAGTGTATTATTAGTTTCAGGGGTAGAATTTAGTGATTCATCAGATGCATACAACACCCAGCGCTCATTCCGTCACGTGCCCTCCTTCATGTCCATCCCCCAGTTACCCCGTCCCTCCACCCCCCTCCCCTCCAGCAGCCCACAGTTTGTTTCCTAGAGTTAAGAGTCCCTTATGGTTTGTCTTTCTCTCTGATTTCATCTTGTTTTATTTTTCCCTCTGTTCCCCTATGATCCTGTTTTGTTTCTTAAATTCCACATATGAGTGAAATCATATGATAGTTGACAAGACCTCATTTAACCTCACAAAATCCCACTGAGAAGAACCATGGGAAGAAACGGAAGCTGAGGACGGTAACGTGCCCAGAGGTGCACGGCTGAGAGCTGTGGATGAGAGCCTTCTTTTCCTCCAGAACCCACGCTCGCAAGCCTTCCTGTTGGTTTAACCGGAGAGCGGAGGCTCGGGACCTTGATCACGAGTGACAGGCTCCCAGAAGACAAACCTGGGGGTGGGGGTGGGGGTGCGGGAGGTGGACAGAGGGGCCGTGATGAAGGTGAGGCTCCGTCCCGTAAACCTTCCCACAGCCCTCAGCCTCTGCCCCCGTCCTGCAGCTTTCCCAGACATCCTGCTCCGTGTTTTAGTCCTTCCTGTTGGAAGCTCTTCCGACACTGAAAATAAAACCGCTGACCCATTCTCTGAGCTAAGGGGGCGGCCCGGAGACACGGATCAGCAGAAGTGCAAAGCAAGGGAAATGGACAAAATAAACTTTTCCTTAGACAATGCCGTATAGTCTCCTTCCCCCGTAGGTTCCCAGGCGGAGGATGTAAGGATTCTGACCCAGCCAAGGGCTCAGGGCCCCCAGATTCTGCTCACGAGCAGCAGACCCCCGTTTTCTGAGCTTCGGGTCCTTGGAGCGCCCTGGGGCCGGGCCAGTGGCGTCAGGGTCCCACCTTTTGCATGTGTGCGGCTGGTGCCTAATTGGTGTTCCCCTGAGGCTTCTGTGCCAGGTGACATCGGAACAAAGGATTCCCAGCAGGAAGTGTTTGCCGACTGCTGACCTTTGTTCTTCGGACGTCATCAGCTAAGGGGTGTCTGGAGACACACCTGTGGGCGCAGGGGCATGCGGGGGCGGGGCGGGGGCATTAGCGCCTCAGGCCCGAGGAACGGAGCCCGTTGCGTTGAGCTTGATGTGAGAAGGACGCCGTAGGCAGCCACACTTGAGCTGCGTTCAGGCAAAGAAAAGACATCTTTTAACAAAGCTGACTTGGCTCCATTCACACCCCTCTGGGGATGATGGCAGGGCTTCCTGCTGCCCGTTCATTGATTCCAAGCCGCTTTCTTCCTGCCTTTTCTGACAGTCATGAGCCTGGTGAGTCAATGTGACCCCAGGGCTGGGGCCACTAACCTCTCTTCTCACTGTAAAGTGATATGGACAATGGGCTGTGCCGGGCCGCCTCCCAGCATTGCTCTGTCTGTCCAGGAGTTCTGGACGTTTGACAGATGTGCTGATGTGCGGAGAGACTCTTGTATCCGCTGCCGGCATTCAGCTGGGAGTGCAGGACGAGAGGCGGCGGGCGTGCACCACCATCGTGGGGCAGTGGCTGGGAGACTGTCCTCGCTCTCCACTCTCTCTTCCCCTTCCCTTCCTGCCACCTTTTGTACCGAGCACTGTGTGCTGGGCCTTTCTTGTGCAGTTTGAAGATGTAGGTGAGGCTGTTCACAGCTCTGGCAGCACGGCACATTCTGGTGATCACTCTTGCTTTCCATCCCCGCCGGGCTGGAAGTTTCCTCTCTCCCTAAGAGAGGGCTGGTTAAATCAGGACCAGCAGTGTTTACAGTAGCTGAATCTTAGAGCTAGGACAAGCTTTGTGCATTTTAAGCTTATTTTTCAATTATAAAAATCCAAGTTTCTAAAACTATTTTTGTGTCACAGCGAGGGAGTAAAAGTTGAAGGTTGCTGATGTGAAAATTTAATTAGACTGGGTTTGTCCGTGCTCTGTCCTCATCTCGATCTTTTCTTCCCAGGAACTGAAGCACCTCATCCTCGAAGCAGCCGATGGATTTCTGTTTGTAGTCGCGGCAGAGACAGGACGAGTGATTTACGTGTCTGACTCCGTCACCCCCGTTCTGAACCAGCCCCAGTCAGAGTGGTTTGGGAGCACCTTGTATGAACAGGTGCATCCTGACGACGTGGAGAAGCTGAGGGAGCAGCTGTGCACCTCAGAAAACTCGATGACAGGTCAGTGTGGCTCCCTCCATGAGACTGTTTGACCCTGGAGACAAATGTCTCAGTAAACAGATCAGGAAGCTGGAGGTCAGAAAAAGTTGCCTAAAGGTGAGGGCATATATTTGATTCGGCTTGTGCAATGGCTTCATTTACCCTGGAACTTGTGAAAAATTCATTTTTTTTTTTAAATGTTTTATTTATTTATTTGTCAGAGAGAGAGCACAAGCAGAGAGAGCTACAGGCAGAGGCAGAGGGAGAAGCAGGCTACCTGTTGAGCAGGGAGCCCGATGCGGGGCTCGATCCCAGGACCCTGGGATCATGACCTGAGCCGAAGGCAGACGCTTAACTGACTGAGCCACCCAGGCGCCCCTGAAAAATTCATATTTTTTTTTAAAGATTTTATTTATTTGACAGAGAGAACAAGAGAGCACAAATAGGGGGAACAGTAGAGGGAAAGGGAGAAGCAGGTACCCCGCCAAGCAGGGAGCCCGATGTGGGGCTCGATCCCAGGGCCCTAGGATCATTACCTGAGCCAAAAGCAGACGCTTAACCATCTGAGCCACCCAGGCGCCCCTGAAAAATTCATTTTTAATACATGAATTTTTTTAATTCATTTTTTTCCTGTGTTTTACCTGCAATTAGGGGATGTTGTCACTAGGAGGCGATATTGGTACATTAGCCAGAACCACATATTCTGTAATAAGGTTTATGCCTCAAGTGTTGCATTACGTGTGATCCTGATCATGGTCGTTTATTACCTAGGCTTTAGTTTGCTGCCATGGAGTTCCTTATTGCAACATTTAAATAAAGCCCGTTTTGCTATAATGCAACATGCATGTACCTGGCAATCACTGCAGTATACAAACCCTTGAAATAAAAACTGCAGGGCTTATGGGGAAGAAGTGGGTTAGGACCACACAGTCAAGAATGAATCACTGACAGAGAAAAACAAGAATAGGAACCTAGTAGAAATGGGAGCATAATTTTATACATTAAATGCTTAAGAAATTCATAAATATAAGCATAACTATGGTTCTGGACCTTGAGGCTGGCGTGAGATTTACTCGTGGAGGTGAGTCCTGGAAGGGTTGCCCCTTGTGTGTTTTTGTGCCGTGGTACAAGGATAGTCCTGTGAAGTTAGACGTCAGAAGAGAGTTGTGACAGCAGATACGGATGGGGTGACTCATAACACATGACAACCTGGGGCTGGCAGGTGTCCGAGGGGTGTGTGTGTGTGTGTGTGTGTGTGTGTGTGTGTGTGTGTGTGGTTCCGTTCGGCTGGGTGCACTTTTCCGTGTGTAGCGCTTCTTGCGGACAAAATCACGCATAAGCAGACACAAAATTCACATTATGCTCAGGTTGTTTCCCCCATCAATTGCTCACATTAGAACACATTTGCATTTTCCGAACAAGTGTTGGAGGAGGGCTGGCTGTGCTGTGATATTTGCATTCCTCTGTACGGTGGATATATTTGTGCTGTCAGGCCCCTGCCGTATCGAGAGCAGCTGGGTCTGCATTTACTTCTGTGTCCGCCCACAGAGCCTCCCTCAGTGCTTTGCACATAGTAGGCGTTCAGCTGAAGCCTGGTGAATGAGTCAGTGCTTTGCTGATTGTAGGAGTCTGCTCGGGCTGCCGTAAGACATACCACAGAACGTGGCCTGAACAGCAGAAATTTATTTTCTCTCAGTCTTGGGCTCTAGAAGTCCAAGATCCAGATGTTGGCGGGTTTGGTTTCTCCGGAGCCTCTCTCCTTGCCTGTCAGTGGCACCTGCTCGCTGCGTCCTCACGGGTCTGCTTTGTGGCCGGGCGCCCCTGATGTCTCTCTCCTCCTGTAAGGACACCAGTCACAGGAGATGAGGGCCCCACTCTCAAGGCTTTATTTAACGTGGATCATCTCCTTAAAGGCCCCATCTCCAAATGCAGCCCCGTTCTGAGGTTCTGGGGGTTAGGGCTTCAATGTACTGATTTTGAGGGGACCCAGTCCAGCCCATAACACTCCTGATGAGACTGAGTTGAATGTTTCCAGAAGCGACAGAGCACAGCTGTTTCTGGAGATGCTGGTAGCGTTCCCGGCGCTGGTGTCAGTGACGTATTAAGAGGAGGGGGAGGGCGGGGGGTTCAGGTGTGAGGACGGGGTCTGTGCTGTGCTCCCCTCGTGTCTCTGTAACTGTGACACCTGGCCCGCCACGGAGCTCCATGCGTAGGTCAAACGACGACGCTAAAACAGACTCAGACGCGCTCTGCCGTCCCAGCCTTGAGCCGAATTAGAGAGCTCCATATAGAAATTTCTAAGGAAGACACCTTACAAAGTTAAGCATTCCAGAGGGATGTGAAAAGGAAAATAAATAAATTTAGCTGTTGACAGCTAAAATCGCCTTTTCCGTAAAGAGCCGTCTTTCCCTAGACTTGTGTGTCCGACCACAGGAGGTGGCTTTGTGAAACCCAGTCCGGAGCCCGGGCTGGGGCAGATGGCGGCGGGAGTGATGGCCACGGGGAGGTCAGGCTCTGGACATGGGTTTAGCTAACTGACTCACTGGAGCGGAGTGGACCCTTCTGCCCATGGGAAGCTTTAATGGCAGAGTTTAAAGGGGCAGTGTGAACCCCATTTGGACAGAGTGTCCTCGGGGTGGGCCCTGGACGGTGGCCCCAGCCGCCAGAGCTCGGGGAGTGGAGGCATTCCCCCAAGAAGACAGAAGACCTGGTGGACGGTGACCAGCGAGGCCTCTGAGCTTCCTTCCGCTAGAGCTCCTCTTACGAGGAGCAGGGCAGGCTGGGGAGGGGTTCCTGTGCTCAGGGAGGAAGAGAGGACTGGTTCTCCCAGGGCTGCAGAGGTGTGAGGTGACTCCCAGCACATACAACCTGAAAGCTCGTAGACCCAGTGGGGAGCTTGGAAGAGCTCAGTGCAGCGGGGAGCTGCGGCTTGGACGGGCTTCGGGTTTCGCGGGCGCTCAGGACTGGGGCAGGGGCTGGGCTCTCCGACCAGCCAACACGTAGCTGTACTAAAACTCAGAATAACAAACCTCGGGGATGACATGCCTCTGGTCATTGGACTGGAGTCTCAACCTCCTGTCTCTTCATTGCAGGCCTGGCAGGCAGGGCCGTGGCCCCCCAGTGGGGGTCAGGGTGGGAAGGTGTGGGGCAGGGGCCGGGCCTCGTCCGTGGGACCTGCAGGTGGCCTGTGCTGGCTTGTGGGGCGTTGAGTGGGCGCGGCAGGAGGGGACAAGTCGCCCCGTGATGGCGGCGGGCCCACACACTCCCGCGCTGGCGGGGCCCCCGGGGAGGGGTGCTTGCGCAGAGTCGCAGGGTCTGTGGCTGGGGTACCGGTGGAGTTACCTGTCCCCGCTGCAGAGGCGGGGATGACGTGTCGTGGGGGGCATGCTGCGGTGGCGGGGGCCGGGCTCCGTCTGCCGGGGTTCATGCAGGCGGGGAGGGTGGAGCCCTCACCCACAGCAACGGAGCTGATAGAGAAGAAGCCGGGCAGGCAGCCCGAGGCCCTGTTCTGAGTCTCCCTTCCTGACCCTCCTTCCCCTCCTCCCCGCCCAGGAAATTCCCAGCTCCCATTCTCCACTCTTGCCCATGGCCCCCATGTAGAATTGAATGCACTGATTCAAGAAATGGGGGGAGCTGGAGGAGAAGCTGGAGGATGAAGAGCTACGTCCTGGGCCATGGGCCCCGTGGCACCCCACCCCGTGGGCCTGCTCGCTGGCTGGCAGGGCCCATGGGGAGATGGGTGGCATCGGCCCCGGACGCTCAGGAACGAGCATGTTCCTTCCCCAGGACTTGGATGGGCAGTGGGCCGAGGTGGGCATGGCTGAGGTGCTCTCGTCATGGCTCGTGAGAGCCCCACGTCTCTCAAGGGCTTATCTTGGCAGGAGCTGAAAGGGACCCGCATCTGAAGCTGAGTAACTCTGCTTGTAAACCTGGAGGCTCTGTCCCCCAGGGCCTGGGGACAACGGGACTCTCCCTTCATAGGTGTGATCGGAACGTTGAGGACACGGGATTCTAGAGGGTCCTAGGGGCGGGTCACCAGGTGGTGGTGCCTTCCTCCCAGAGATGAGAGGTGGAGAGGGAGAAGCAGGCTGCCCACCGAGCAGGGAGCCCGACGTGGGGCTCAATCTAGGATCCCTGAGACCATGACCTGAGCCGAAGGCAGACGCTCCCCCAAAGGGGTCACCCAGGCGCCCCCAGAGACCTCTATGCTTACAGAAAAGTGGCTGAGCAGCCAGCTTGGGTTCAAGTGACGGAAAACCAACCCCAGCTGGCTTGAGTGGAAAAGGAACTCTGTTAGCTCACGTCCCTGGAAGGGCCTTCTGACTTCAGGCACAGACACTGATCACACACTGCTAACAGTCATTCCTCATTATCCACGGCTTTGCACTTGCAAATTTGCCTCTTAGCAAAATTTGTTTGTAACCCCAAAACCAGTATGCAGGGAGCGTTCGCGGGCATTTGCACCCGTGCGTGGGCGGGGGTTGGGGGGTGAGGACTGGAGTCGCGGGGGCGCACGTTTCTAGCCAAGGTCAAACGAGATGATGCTCTGCCCTCTGTTATAGCCCTTTCTCGCTGGAAATTAGCACTCTTCTTCTAGTGTATTTCGTGCCTTGTTGTTTGCATTTCTGTGCTTTTTGATGGTGATCTTGCAATTTAAAGTGACCCTCGAGTGCTGGTGGTTGAGTGCAGGGGGCGGTCGTGTGTCCGAGCAGCTTCTCAGACGTGGGGCACGGTGCCTGTGGCCGGCAGTTCGGGGGTAATGAGAACAGCATTCGGTAAGGTGTCTTTACGCAGAAACACACCTAAGACACGGTTCTGTATCCACGGGGTGACAACCGGGCTGTGTCCGGAGGCTGGCAGGAGCCCGTCTTCCCGGCAGCAGCGGCTCAGTGTTTGCCGTGACGATGAAACCTAACTGTGGTAGGTAACAAGACTCGGCTGGACGTCTTCTCCCCATCTCCCAGCTTTGTTGTACAAAGCACTGCACATGCTCAGTGCGTACGCTTCGACGAGTGTGGACACACGCGTGCACCCACGATACCGTCCCCACCGTCAGGGTGCTCAGCGTGTCCAGCAGCGCCAGAAATTTCCTCGTGGGTTTTTTGTGGCTTTTTTCTTCCCTTCCTTCCTTCCCTCCTTCCTTCCTTCCTTTTATTCTTCTTTCTTTTCATTCTTCCTGTTTTTGTGGTAAGAACACTGGACATGAGCTCTATCCTCGTACCGTGTTTTAAAGCACGCGTTTCTGCCTTGTTAACCACGGATACAGTGTTGCCCAGCAGGCTCTAGAACGTATCCACCTGGCGTAACTGGAATTTTGTACCCAGTAAGCACCACCTCCCCAGTTCTCCGTCCCCCAGCCTCTGGAAACCGTCCTTCTGTTCTCCGCTTCTGAGTTGACTACTTTAGATTTCTCCAGAAGGGGAATCATGCAGTGCTTTTTTGGAGACAGGCTCATGTCACTTAGCGTAACGGCCTCCAAGTTCATCCATGCTGTCGCAAACGATAAGATTTCCTTTTTTTTTTTTTTTTTAAGGCTGAATGATATTCCATTGTACGTGTATACCATGTTTTCTGTGTCCATCTATCTGTTGGGGGCATCGGGCTTGTTTTTGTATTTTGGCGGTTGCGAACATGGGGTGCAGACACCTCTTTGAGATCCTGATTGCAGTTCCTTTAGGGCGGACGCTGTACCCAGAAGGGGGATGGCCTGGGCTGGGCGGATTCTCAGGCAGGCCCTCCTCATCCAGCAGAGGTGTTATTAGCAGCTCTGAGCTTTTATTGCCAGCTCAGCAACACCGGCAGAAACAGACTGCCTTCTCTGGGAGCTCCAGCAAATATCCCAGGACCGGCTCCCTGGGCTCTGCGTGGGCCACCCGCCCCGCCCTGCCCAGTTACGGTGCCGAGGGAGTCTCAGCTAGGGTGTGAGGCCAGGTCTCTTCCCCAGGCGCGTGGGCCTAAAGGTTAGGGGGAGGTGACTCCCCACGGGAAATCGGGGCCCTCTCACTGATGGGAGGAAGGCTTACTGGCCGGCTGGGAAAGCTGGCCTCCGTGGTGTTAGAGGTGATCCTTACGGGAAAGAATGGGGCTTTCTACGGGATGCGGAGCACATTCTCATCTTCCAGGGAATGCTTGGGATATTTGGGTTACAGGCTCCTGAGTTGGAGGTGGTGCTGATGTCAGGTGTGGAAGATGGGAGGGATCAGATCAAAGTTCAGGGGCTGGTTTGCTGCAGAAATATTTCTTGTGCATGTCTGAGTGACCTGGGCCCCAGCCCACATGCTGTGGGGAAGGAGGGGAGCTGAGGAGAGGCCCAGAGCTTTCCAGGTGATCCTGCCCCGAGGGGTGGGGTTCGGATGGCAAGCAGCACCGCGAGCTGCCCGAGGGAGCCCAGAGGGAGCAAGGTCTCTGTGTCTGTGGCCTTCCCCAAGCTCCCCCCTAACCCCCGCCGAGGCCGCTGAACCCTGGCAGACCTTGATCCTGGGGAGCAGAAACTGGAGACCTCCCATCCGGGACCTGGAGCGCTGCCCTGTGTAGGAAGTGCCCAGCTCCCCAGCTGGGCCTCGGGTGTGGAAAAGGGTAACCCGTGGACTGTAAGGAGCCAGGTTTGTTTGGCCCATTACCCCCCACACCGCACCTCTGTGCTCCGTTCTTCCTTTGTTCAGAGAGCTGGGTCAGCATTTTGGTTCAACACAGGGAAAAACTTTGCAATAGTCAGCACTGTGTGGCGCTGGAGAGGCCTGTGAGCCAAGCAGGGTGAGTTCTTCCCTCCTTCCATCCTCCCCCTCCCCTTCCCTCTCCCCTGCCCCCCCTCCGCCCCCCACTTCTCCCCTCCTTTCCTCCCTTCCTCCCTTTCTTTATCCAGTTGCTAATTCATTTAACCATTTATGTATCCATTCAACAAATACCTGTTTGCACAGCCAAGGAAAGGTCTTGTGGGCTGCAGCCCGTCCTTCCCCACCCCAGACAGGAGTTCCCAGCTGCTGCTGAATGAATGGACCCCCCACCCCCAAGCTGTTCCAGCCCAGATTCTTTGTGATAATCTGGGGAGAGCCCGGGCCATGTGGGTCCCTGAGGACTCCGGCCGGAAGGCCCCTCGTGCATGAGTCACAAGTCCCAATCAGCTGTGATTAAGCTCCCCATCTCCCAGAGTCCAGAGATGCTTGCAGCCTTGGGTCACAGGACTTGGCCGGGCCCTGGTCTGGGCCCAGATAGCAGCTCATGAGAGTGGGCCACCGGGGACCCCCGTTCAGGTGGCTCTGCTCATTGACCTGTCATCATTGTTTCTGTGAGGCACTCAAGCTGGTCATCCGCTCCAGTCTCCCTGCTTGTCTGGGAGAGGAGACACCTGTGGGACTCTGAGTGCATTTTGCTTTTATTTCTCATTCATCCTAACAGCGAAATATTAACAACTGTAACGAACGCTCTTACGTTTTTATATCACTTTTTTTTCTTTTAACCCTTTAGTGGATATCAACCCTGGCTGAGCATTAGAACCAATCACACGGGGAGATGTGACAGTTATCCGCTCAGGCTCTGGGGACGATGCTGGGCACGATTACTCTGGAAAAGCTTCCCGGGTGGCTCTGATGCACAGGGTTGGACTGAGAACCGTTGCTCGCGTGGCCTCTCACAGTCCCGTGTGGGGGGCCGTTGACCCCAGATCACAGGAGAGGAGCGTGAAGCTCGGGCTCCCTGACAGGTGCCCAGGGCCACACAGCTAAGGCCAAACAGGTGCTACAAAGTGGAGCTCATTGTTGATGAAGACAAAGCTTTGTGTCTTTGGGGGCATCCGGATACAAAGAAGCCTCGATAGCCTCGGCGTGGCCTGGCCAGCCAGTCCAGGCAGAGTGGCCCAGCCCAGGATTTGGGGGCCCCTGACACGGGGGCCAGGCAGGCAGCAGTCATGGGGTTCAGGGCATACGGATGGTGAATGGTGTCAGAGCCCACACTGGGGTCCCCCGCCCCAGGGGCCTCCGGGGTCCTGTGTGATCTCGTGCAGTGGTTCCGAGTGTGATCTCTGGTCTCGCTGCCTGTGAACCTGTCCAGATGCACGTTCTTGGCGGGAACCCGATCTACTGGATCAGGAGCTTGGAGGGCCCAGTAATCTGTGTTTTGACTCACCTCCACGTCGTGCTGATGCACGCTTGAAGTTTGAGAACCGCCGGTCTGGGGCCACTGTCCTGGGACTCGACCCCACGTCACCTGGACTGAGTCCACTTCTGTTTGCCCTTGTCATCTCTGACTGTAACTTTCATCTCTGACTGTAGCTTTCCTCCTCAGAAAAGTGGGACTGTAAGGCTTTGTGAAATGTCGTATTTGTCCTTGGGAGGTAAAGCCTGGTAAGATCTGGTAGGGGTGCTCTGTGGGCAAGCAGCACGTGCACCTCTGGGGGCTTCGTGGAAATGCAGAACCACAGGCCCCATCCCAGGGGGCCTGACTCAGCACCGACATCTTAATGAAACCCCCCCAAGGGATTTTTTTTTTTTTTAAAGATTTTATTTATTTGACAGAGAGACACAGCGAGAGAGGGAACACAAGCAGGGGGAGTGGGAGAGGGAGGAGCAGACTCCCCGCTGAGCAGGGAGCCCGACGCGGGGCTCGATCCCAGGACCCTGGGATCATGACCTGAGCCGAAGGCAGACGCTTAACGACTGAGCCACCCAGGCGCCCCTCCCCCAAGGGATTTATATGCACATAAATGTTTGAGAAGCTTGCACTAAAGAATTCAGCAAGGTGTGCTGGGGGCTGGCAGCAGCTGGGGCGGGGGCCAGCCTTCAACTGCCTGCCAGGTGCTTGCTGGAGGTCTCGGGCAGGGCCAGGCATCTGGGGAGAGCCGTCTGAGGACGAGCGCTCTCTAGAGCTTGCTGTCCTCTCCTTGCCCCCCTCGCCGGCCCCAAGAACAGCCCACACCAGCCCCAGGACCTCGCTCTGCAAGTCCACACATCACAGACTCGCCCCCGGGATCAGGAGGAGGTTTGCAGGGCTGGCAGCTGGCATCCTCCAGTGCAGAGCAGGAGAGCAAGGCCCCGAGGGCTAGAGGACCCAGGCTAGAGCAGAATTGAGCCCATGCTCATGATGCCACAGAGCCCGGCGGGCACGGCCTGGGACATGCGTGCCTGGGAAAGGTCTCAGCCCGTTCGGGACACTTTGCAGAAGAGGGTGAGGACCAAACCAGGTCGACCTCAGCCGTGCTGTTGAGTCCTTCGGGGGAAGAATGGCAGGCAGATCACGGGTCCCTCAGGAGTTGTGTGAACTGTGAAGCCCACCCCTGCCGTGTCAGTTCTGGAAAAAAGACCGTCTCTTTCCAGCTGTCAGTCATGAAGGTAACTTCATGAAAACCATACTTGCAAATAGATAGCTTATTTTCTTTGCAACACCCGGGCTTTGTCCTTGGACCGATGCCAGAGTCTGAAATCCAAAACATGCTCGGCAGTCCATTTCTTGCCTTATTAGGCAACACACATAAATGGAGCAAAAAAAAAAAATCCTGATTTTATCTGAGTCAGCTATTAACGGTGTTATTGAGTTTCTGTTGTTTGAAATAGAAATAAAGTGTCTTAGTGGCAAGAAAAGCATGTTTATTTGATTTTGGCCCCTTGGAAATTGCCCAATGGTGGAGCAAACACTTGGGCCACCGGAAAAAGCGTTTGGAGTAGTGTTGCCCGAGGTGCTTGGTGAACGCACATGAGGGCGAAGCCTGAGAGTCACAGGGTGGTGATTTTTCGTATCATCACGGTGACTTTCCCGCTAGAAACTGCAGCCTGCTTAGATCTCTTATCCCCGATGTTGCTTGGGCGCCAGTTCAGTTCTTTCTCGTGGCTATTTACATAACCTGCCTTGTTTTGCTTCACTTCATACGTAGCATGCTGAAGCTGCTAGACTGTTTGTCTTTTGCTCTCATATTTTGTGTGGGAAGATATTTCATGAATCTGGGTGGATTTCCAACTCGGGCTGCTGGGTTCAGGATCACTCTGGTGTCCCAGCAGATAAATGAGTGGGAGCAGAGTCCGTGCGCGTGCTCTCCAGGGGGACTCAGGGGTGAGGCTGGGGTGGGCTTGGGGGCTTGGGGAGGCAGCTGGGAGTGGTGGAAGGGTCCCCGCACTTGGAGGCAGAGGGACCTGGTGCCAGTTACAGTTCATGGCCCTTGACTTTGGGTGAGTGCCTTGACCTACCCCGGGCCTCAGTTTCCTCATCTGTAAGTGCAGGCGGCGCTACGTCCCCTGCAGGACTGCCCTGAAGCGTGCATGAATGACCCATGGGATGGTGTTAATGAGGGTGTTTGGCGATTGTAGAGCTTTCTTTCACTTTCTAATAATTGAGAATCCTATTTAAACACTGGTGGGCTTCCAAAGTGTCCGTCTTGCTCTGCTCTCTGTTCTTATCCCTCTAAAATGTGCCTGAGGATCTTGGCCCTGTCGCCAAGGGGAGTTGGGTAGACTTTGAGCTGTCTTCGCTTTGCCCAGGGATCGCGGCACAGCATTCCCCCTTCCAGCCCGTGCTGGAGAACACCACACGTTCAGGAGGAGCGAGGGGCGTGCCGATGCGCTGACTCTCTTTCCCTTTTTCATGCGTGCATGCATTCATGCATCCGTCCATCCAGCACGTGTGTACTGAGTACTAACTCACTTTGTGCGAGTGCTGTGCTGAGTGTTGAGGATGTAGAGCTCTGGGTGGTGCAGTCTGGCTCTCGGGGAGTTGATGGTTTAGCAATGAAGAGACACGCCAAAGAGATAATCACATAGAACATATGTCACACATCATGATGTGTGTTAGGCAGGAAAAGTCCATAGGGCATTGAGAACAAGTAATACGGGACTGGGCTTGTCTGGCAGGTGGGACGGGGCCCCTGGGAGTGTGTGAGGAGCTGGAGGTGGCCGGTGGGACATGGTAGAGGGTGGGGAGAGTGGATGCTCGTTCCCACGGCAGTGAACGCCAGAGGAGTCCCGTGACCGAGCTGCGGAGCGCAGAATGTGTTGTAGGGGGGCCGTGCCGGCTGGGGGAGTCAAGGTGGTGAGGGTGTGATGGTGTGCAGGGGAGACGGTGCGCGGGGGCTGGGGCGCTGTAGGATTCTGCCCTCAGCACAAACCGGGCTGCTGAAAACCACAGGAATCGATTCTCTCACGGTTCCAGAGGTCGGAAGTCTGACATCAGGATGTCAGCAGGCTTGGTTCACTTTGTAGGCTTTGCGGGGCGTCAGTTCCGTGCCTGTCCCCTGGCGTCCGGGGGTGGCCGGCATCCTGAGGCTCCCTGCTCTGGCTGCATCCCTCCCGTCTCTGCCTCGGCCACACACAGCGTTCTCCCCGTGTTTCTGGGTCCAGAATGTCCTCCTGTCTTCAGGGCCCATCCCTAATCCAGTCCGAGTCATTTTAATCTATTTATGTCTACAAAGACCCTATTTCCAAGTGAGGCCATATTCGCAGGTTCTAGGGAGACATGCATTTTGGGGCGCACTGTCCAACCCAGTGCAGGGATAGTGGGGACTCGGGGTTCTCGGGCAGCACGACCCGCGGGGAAGCTGGTCCACTCCCTGTAGCTCTTTCCCTACCCAAATAATGTTAAGAAAGCTGATGATGGAGGGTCCTTGGTGACCCTTTCTCGTGGCCCCGTATTGTCTCTGACGCATCTCTTCTGCCAGAAATGCGTTTAACTGTGGTGAGAGCCGGAGGCTCCTCTTCCGTGGCCCCAACTTGCCGTGTTGAATCGGGCCACAAAACCCACCCCTTCCGTGGATGCATTTGCATTAACTGGTGGGTGCCTGTGGGCCCATCAGCCCGTGTTCGTGGACGGACGTGGCTGCACTGCAGGATGCGCTGTGTGTGCCCGGCTGGGAAGCAGGGATGCCCGGTGCTGTCTGTTCCGTGTGACTGCGGGCCACCAGGGTCACAGCCCCAGGGCTGAGTCCCCCAGGCTCCTCCCCATCCTCACGCAGTGCTCATTCAGGGCTGAGCGTCATGGATGGCGCGTCATGTCAGCTCCCCTGCCCCCTGCTTCTTCACCTCCACCCCCCACCCCGGCTGCACCTGCTGATGCTCGTCCTCCGTGGGCAGGGGGGTTAGGCCTGCCCAGGGTGGGGGCTGAGGAGCTCACTCTCTCCCCTGCTTCTCTGCACCTCTTGGATCTGGTGGGACCGGGAAGTCGGTCCCCCATCCAGCTCCGGCGGGGGCATTTAATTTCTGAGAAGTGCTCTTCTTCTGGGTTCGCCCCGCTTCTCACGCTCACTCCAGCCCCTCGCCTGCTTTCCTTCTGACTCAGTTCACTGCCTGATGCCTGGGTCCTGCCTCGGGCCAGACCTGCCACTTGGCACTGTTTTCATGGACAGAAGCAGAGCCAGACACAGTCCAGAGCCAGGGCCAAGGCCGTTTCGGCAGAGAACAGTGGAAGGCCACCACCGTCGGCTGAGGGCAGGTCCAGAGGCGGGGGTCAGGGGCGAGCCAGAGAGGAAGGGGGTGGTGCTGGGATGCCCGAGGCGGGGAGGCAGGGGCACGCAGTGGACAGCTGACGGGCGAGGGGAAGTTTGGCCCCCAGCTTGGGACCTGGCCTGCTCCGGTCCAGCTCTGCCCGTCTCCACGGTACGGTCAGTTTGTGGATGGAGGGCTTAGTAGCAGGTGTCGTTCTGGCTGGTGCCAGGCGCTGTGCCTCGTTTCCCGAGGCTTCCTTTGTAGCTGGACCGTGACACTAGGGCATGGCACCCTGTCACACCACCGGGCCCAAACCCCTTTCTCTTGCTGTCCTTGTCTCCACGTCTGAGGACTTGGCATGGGTGGACCAGAGCAACAGCTCGTCGGGGCCAGGGGTCTAACTCTGGAGTGTGCCGGGCTCTGCAAGGCTTGACGCACTAGTGGGACCGCATGACTGGACTTTCCGTGGGTCACGGGGCACAGCTCTGTGCCAGAAGCCCCAGAGGGGCACGCAGCCTCCTTCAGAGTGGGGCTCGAGGGGAGCAGGGACACAGCCACTTCTGTGAGTCTGGTGCTCACCGTGGGTAAGTCGGGGAGCCCTTCCTCCCGAGCTGTGTAACTGATCCATCAGGAAGCCGCGTGGAGGAGGGGGCGCGGGGCTCTCCAGCGTCCAGGAGGAGAAGCACCTTCTGGCGGCTCCTGAGAGCCGTGAGGGTGTCCTGATTAAGGGAGGGACGAGGTTAAGTGCTCCCAAATGGGTCAGTGTTGATATTTGCCATCCCCTTATCCACGCGTGCCTTGGGCTTGGGGACTCTCCGTCTGGCTTTAAGTTCACCCGGAGATTTCACCACATCCACGAACCATGGGTGCGTTCCTTTGTAGTGCTCAGAATCACCTCCTCAAGATCTGTGCTCCGTGTTCTCATCTCTATCGTGGCTCTTCTTGAAACGAGCAACATCCAAGTAGTGCTTGAAAAGCAGCAGCTTTGTAATAAATAAGTGTTTAAAATCCCCAGCCCCTAAAACAGTGGTTCTCAATCTCGGCACACGTCAGGGTTTTATTGGCTCTTTTAGAACTTCGATGCCAGAGCTCCGGACTGTTTCTCTGCATTCGGCCCTGTTGTGGTGAAGTCCAGGCGTCTGTACTTTAAAAACAGCCCTGATGATCTCAGTGTCAGCCAAAGGTTGTGAACTACTGTACCCCCACCAGAAAGAAACCCCACAGAATAAAAGAGTACAGCCCGATCCGTTTCAGAGCAGGACAGAAATTTCAGCAAGGTCAAAATAAAAAAAAAACAAAATGTAACAATGTCATCAGTCAGCAACACAGTTTGACAAATGAGCAGCATGAGCTTTTAAACCCTCCTTGCAAGCCTTGAATTCTTAATGGACTATCTTTTGTCCTAACTCTGATGCTCCAGAAGTAAATAGACAAAGACTTTTTTTCTCTGTCTATAAAGGGAAACGATAACAAAAATAACCTACCAGTAGGATTGTTTTTAGGCGGATACAATTATTTTGAGTTACTTTAGGACGAATGAAAAGACAAATGGAATCATTGCTTCTTCCTGGTATGATGCAGGTTTTAGTAATATTCTCACGTGATGACTGTATTTTGTAATGCTTTGGTTAAAAATAACTGGATTGCAGAAACTCCAGCAGGATCAAGAAAATTAAAATAGTTTCCTTCAGCCTCACTAAAAAAAGAGACCTATTTCTCTCTGAAATGTCATGACTCACACCCAATGGTGAAATAAAAATGCACGTATAGCAGTGATCTTTCCTGTTTATTGCTTCCTCAGTAGAAGCTAATTGAGGAAAACATCTGCATTCCGTTTTCCCTTTATTTTTATAGATTCTTTTCTTACACACCAATGCAAAGCCTCGCCTGCCAGACGTTTACTCAGGCAGCGATCCGACGGGTGGCTTTCAGTTTCCCCCTTTCTGTTGATGACAGGAATTAGTCTCAAACGAGCTGTTTACAATGTCATTCTTTAACCTTGGGTTGAGTGCACACATTCTGAGGACCTAGACTGAGAGCTCCACGTCGTGGGGACCTCAGACCTCACACAGGTCAGCTCGTCTGGGGGTCCCACGCTCCCTACAGAATGCACCTAGGAAGTGCCCACCTGGCCCCTTTGGGGTGTGCGCAGCTGCAGAGCTGGCTGTGCCAGGAGACAGCCTGCTGTCATTCTGCTTCGGGATGACATGCTTGTGCTCCGTGTAAAGTCCCCCTTGGTCACCCCATCTCTGTGCCCAACAGCCCAGCTGACAGTACGGGATGGGCCTGGGAATGTCCACACACCACCCAGCGTGCAAATGTGCAGACTCGGCCGTGGCCAGGGGGCGAGTTAAGAGCGTGGGCTTTGGAGCTAGATCTGCCACGGGGCCTGGTTTTACCCCAGACCACCCGATCTCGGGGGCCACATTTCCTGCTCAGGGTTGGCATGAGGATGGTCCCTAAGACCGCGTGCCGAGAGCTCAGTCAGAGCCGGTTGCTTTCCTTTTGTTGTGGCCGGCAGCCTTCATCTGGGGCGAGTCTCTAGACACCAAGCCTGCGTGGGGAGCACCCTTGGGGGGGCAGTCAGGGAGAAGCTGTGGAGGTCAGGGAAGGAGCCGGCCAAGATGCGGTTCAGGGAAGGTCTAGCGTCAGGCTGATGCCGCAGGGAGGCTACGTCGCACTAGAGGCTATTCTACGGGAGGCAAGAGAGCGGGCAGTCCTTGGTCACAGAGCGGGAGGGTGCGTGAAACTCCCAGGCATCCTCACGCCCGTGGCTTCCAAGCGGCCCCAAGGACAAGCCCCTGAGAAGATGCGGTGTGAGCTGTTGGCTGAAGCACCCCAGCCGGGGCGGGGGTCTGCCGGTCAGCTTGGTGCGAGGGGCCTGGGGGTCTGCCGGGGGCGCCAGCAGTGTCCATGACAGGCCTGGAAGGCTGGGAGCCAGCCATGGGCGGAGATGGTGACCCCGGGCTTGCCCACAAGAGCAGCTGAGGCTCTGGGGCTGGGGCAGGACCCCTACGGGCCCTTCTTTCCAGACCACCAGCTCCTCTTGGCTTGACCAGTGAGTCTTCATGGACGAAGGGGAAACCACTTTACGGGAGGCAGAGCGCATGTCTCCGTGTGATCCCACTGTTACCTACTCAGCATGGGCCAGAAAGTGCATGAGTAGGCCAGGCGAACACGGTCACTGTCCACGAAGGAGCTATCCGTGTGGCTGGGGGAGAAGACACAAACAGATGGTCATACAGTGAATGCAGAACGAAAGTGGTGAAGTGTTGTTCCAAAGGAGGCTACGAACATAGTAGCGGGGTCCCTCATTCCCGTGTTGGAAGTGGTGGGGGAGCAGGGCGAAGGCTGTCTGAGATGATGCTCAAACCGGGATCGGAGGATGTGGATGGATATCTCCATGGGTAGCGCCTGGGCACTTTCCCAGCCGCGGGGATGACATGTGGAAAGGCCCTGTGGCAGGAGGGTATCGTCGAGTCTGGGGAGGTGACAGGGACCGTGGCGTGTGATGAGGGGGAGGCCGGGCCGGTGACATCCGCGGGGGACAACAGTGTGCCTAGAATTTACCAAGAGCACAAGGAGCATTCCCTGAAAGGATGCTGACACGATCTGATTTGCATTTTTATGCACAAAGACTTTCCTGGTGCGGGGGAGGAGATAGTTTTGTTTGGTTTTTGGAATCCAAGAAGAAGAGAAACGAGTGTTTACACACTACATGAAGTCCTGTGTGACGTAACTTCACACATATTTCTTATTTAATCCCTCATGACGAGCCTTTACTTATTTATTTATTTACTTATTTACTTATTTTCGGCTTATGGATGTCTGGTTTCCAGCACCTTTGTTGAAAAGACTGTCCTTCCTCCAGTGAGGTGCCCTTGCTCCTTTGTCAAAAATCAGTTCTCTGTGGGGGGGGGGGGGGGCTGTTTCTAGACTCTCTGCTGGCCCTTTGACCTCACTGGTCATACGCCAGTTCCGTGCTGTCTTGATTTCCTGCTGCTTTGTCATGAAATCAGGCTGTGTTCGTCTCCCTACGTTGTTCCTCTTTTCCAGAGGTATTTTGGTTCCTCCAGGTTCTTTACATGAATTACACAATCAGCTTGCCTGACCCTACAGAGAAGCCCGAAGGGAGCTTGACTGGGGTGCGTCGAATCTACGGATCAGTTTGGCGAGAACTGACCTATTGAGTCTTGTGACCCATGAACACAGTGCATTCCTCCATTTACGTGGTTTTCCTTTCATATGAGCATTATTTTGTTATTGTCTGTGTATGGCCCTTGCACAGATTTATCTCTTAAGTATTTTGTACTTTTTATGCCAATGTAGATGTTTTTTTTTTTTTTATTTCAGTTTCTAATTGCTCAGTGATAGAATACAGAAATACAATTCTTTTTCTTGCCCGATTGCACTATCTTGGACCTTTTTCATACGTAGAATATGATGTAGAATGGAATTGGTGAGAGTGGGCATCTTTGTCTTTTTCCCGATTGTACAGAGAATTCAGTCTTTCATCATTCAATACTGAGCCAGCTTGAGTTTTCCATGGTTGTCCTTTATCAGCTTGAGTAAGTTCCCTTCTGTTCCAAGTTTCCTGAGTGTTTTACGAGGAATGGGTGTTGGATTTTGTCACATACTTTGGTGGCATCTATTGCGATGACAGTGTGGCTTTTCCTTTTAGTTTGTTCATAGGGTGAATTACATTGTTTGATTTTTCAGAGTGAGCCAGTCTTTCATTCCTGAGATAAACCGCACTTGGATAATGATGTACTCCACTTTTTTTATGTTGGTGGGTTTGACTTGCTAACATTTTGCGTACGGATTCTTGTAGCTGGTCCGTGAGGGATGTGGGTCTGTGGTTTTCTCTGCTGTCCTGAATCCTGTCTTCTCACTGGTGTTGACTCGTGTGAGAAACTCGGTGTCATCCTCGTCTCCCTCCCTCTGTACAAAATACCTCTCTTTATTTGGCTGGTTTTAAGGTTTTTCTCTTTGTAACTGGTGTTGAACAATTGGATTATGGTTCGCCTGAGTATGGTTTCCTTATGTTTATTGTACTTGGTATTCATTTAGCTTCTTTAATCTTTGGGCTTATGGTTTTCATCGTATTTATAAGAAATATCAGCTTTTCGTTCTTCAGATGTTTCTCCTGTTCTCATCTTTCCCTACTGTGTCTGGGGCTCCAATTACAAGTGTATGAGATTGAGCGCATTGTCCTGCAGCTCACGGATGGTCTCGTTATTTCTTTAAATCCCTTTTTTATCTCTGTGTATTTCATTTTAAATAGTTCTTTTTTCTCTGTGTTCAAGTTCACTAATCTTTCCTTCTGAAATAGCTCATCTGGCCTTTTCTCCATCTTGTGTATTTTCCGTCTGAGACATTGCAGTTTTCGTGTCCAGAATTTCCATGCGGTAGTCTTCCTTCCCGTCTTTCCGTTGGTGCTCTCCTTGACCTCAGGTGGTTTCCTCACAGGCATGAGCTGATCAGTAGCCTGGTGCAGGCCCCGGGGGGTGTCCGCATGTGCACCTCCCACCCTGCTTCTCCCAGCCTTGGCCCCCGGGGGTGCTAGTCCTGCGCTCAGCCGCCTCAGTCTGGGCCCCGTCTGCCTGGGCTGCAGCCTGGGGTCCCCTCCAGCAGCATCACTGTCGCCTGCCCTCGTTTGGGTTTCGAATCGGAAGTCATGTTTTTCACCTAAGAGGAACCTTTCCTATCTCAGGTCATTTTCTTTTTATTCATGGAAGATCTCCGCACCACTGAGATGGGGTATTTCAGTATTGCCTGCTTTGCTGGAATGTGTTTCTTGGGCCGGGGCGGGGGGGGGGGGGGGGGGGGGGGGCAGGATTTGTTGTAATTTCTTAATTTCTCAGATGGCTTCCTTGTTAGATGCTGAATCTTCTCATGCATTCAGCTAATCTGACCCCTTCCTCACCTTCTTATTCGTCCCCTGTTCCTACTGCGTGTTAAGAGTGGAAATGGTTTTGGTGAGTGTGTATTTCTTTGAAACTTCACTTTTCTAGATTGGGGCCCGGTTGTCGGGGGGCTGGGGGAGCTAGGAGGCTTCGGCAGGCTGCGGTGGGCGGCCGGGGTGGGCAGGGGCTCGGCCGCTCCTCTCACTGGAATGCCGGCCCTCAGAAGCAGCCGTTCTCCTTTTCACGGGGCAGGTTGGCTGCTGGAAGTCAAGGTGACACGAGAGCTCTGTCCCTGGCCTCTCTCTCCAGACCTGGGGTCCTTTTCCTCCGCTTCCGGACTCCCTGGTCTCTTTCCTGCTTGCAGGCTTGCAGGCTTCTCCTGGGGGGTCCTTATATTTATTCCCAGGCAACCCCTTCCTTTATATCTGTTGAACCACAGGGCTGCTCATATTCACCCCACCCTCCTACCTGCACTGTTCCTTGCAAAAATCCCTCCATGCTTCAGACCTCTTCAGGGCCCTTGGCACTGTTTTTCGGCATGGATGCAGATTTTTGTTGCTATTTTTGTATTTTTTGATCATTTCATTAGCAGTTTGCAGGGGAGGCCAGGCTTGGCCTGAAACCGCCTTCTGGACACGTCAGCCTGGGCTCCTTCCACGCGCCAGGCAGCCTTTCTGCAGCCAGGGAGGGAGAGGGGGGGTTAATCATTTACCGGTAAAATGAAAGCCCTCAGGCCTGCGTTTCTGGCATTTTTGTAGCATGATACCCGGAGAGGAATGTATTTCTTTCAAGCACACCCCAGCATATTCTAAACAAGATGAAGCATTTGTACTTTGGCCTGCAGATTAAATAGCAGAAGAGGCACTGGCTGAGGGGTGGGGGACGGGGGTGACAGAGGGGAGGGAGGACTGGGGGGGAGGACGCAGGGGCCTGCGCTGGGGGGGCGGGGGGGGGGGGGGGGGGGGGGGGACGCAGGGGCCTGCGCGGGGGGGGGGGGGGGTGGTGGCGAGTTTGTAACTCAGAGCAGAGCCCCGGGTGGTGCTCCCGTGGTCGTCCTGCTGGAATGTGCGCCCTGGAGAAAGTCCGCAAGCTGTGGGCTTTCCAGAGGGCCCTGCGAGCCCGGTCATCGGTGGCAGAGGGGCTGCGGCCGGTCACCCACCGTGGAGCTCTGCTTCTCGGCATGGATGTGCCCCAGGGCTCATCCCGGCCTCTGACTGCGGGACACAGTTGTCTCCGCAATGCTCGGTGCAGACCTGCGCTGCTGCCGCCCCTTGCCTGGCTAGCGTCTCCTTAGCGCCATCCCCAGATGGCAGGGTGGGGACGAGGAAGGACTGACACAGAAATCAGACTGCTGGGCAGCAGGGCTGCTTTTGCGTGTCATGGGGCCTGCTGGCGGCCGTTCAGTCCCTGTCGCCAGCCCTAATCTTGGGTCCCTTTGTCTTGTGCTGTTCCACGACCAGAGGCTGGAGTCCTAACCCGGAGGAGGGAGGGTTCCCTGCAGGCCCGTCCCTGCTCTCTGGAAACATTTCCCTCTCCGGGCTGGCCAGGAGCTGACTGGGATTGCTGTCGCCCGCGGTCACAGCTTCCAGCCTGGACTCCGTCCCCGAGGCTGGCCATCTGTCTTCCCCTCTCTCGGG
This sequence comes from Phoca vitulina, assembly GCF_004348235.1. Lineage (NCBI taxonomy): Eukaryota > Metazoa > Chordata > Mammalia > Carnivora > Phocidae > Phoca > Phoca vitulina. The sequence continues at coordinate 1,694,272 of NW_022589768.1, forward strand.
GATGGGCGGCATTAAGTATTAATGCTAGTCTTCACAAGTGTTTGCTTCTAAAATCTAAATTATTGATAGCCTTACATTTTAAAATACAAATCACGTGCATTTCCCCAGACAGTGCTGAAGCGGTTAGAAGTTTTGCTTTTACTGTAGGGCGTGGCCTTTGCGAAGGACACTCCAGATTCACTGCCAACAACATGCAGGAACGGATGGGTCTCTCGGAAGCACGTTTCCAAGACATCTGGAGTGCCTGGCTCCCCTGCCTCTGGGTGGGTGACAGCAGGGCAGCCTGAGGCCTGGCTCCCCTGTGGGCTTCTGCCAACCCAGCTGTGGTCACCAGCCCCTCTCCCACCAAGCTGCAGCCGGACGGGACTCGGCCCCATTCTCGGGCCCACCCCCTCCCCCAGAAGCTTCCACATATCCTCTTGGGACAATGTTGTTCTGGAAAGAAGAATCTATTGCTCTGTGTGGTGTATTCCCCTCCCAGGGTGGTGGGGCTGTCTTTTGTAGTCCATTTTTGCCCTAACTCACCACATCCCCACCCCCTGATCCCCTCCCAGCTCGAGTGGCGAGCATCCCGTGTGATGTGGGAGCAGCCCGCCAGAGTATGGTCTGGGAAGGTAGCGTGCGGGGCAGCATCCAAGGCGAGCTGGGAAAGGAAGCTTTCCCCGGTCGCTGTAGGAAACCATGTGTCCCTACAAAACCCCTACCAGACTCTAGTGCCAGTGTCCCTAGTGAATAAAGGACTGTGAGCTGGCCAGTGGGGGACACACAGAGCCTGCCACTCACTTACCCCGCCAAGGAGCCAAAGTCACTGCCACAGGGGCATCCCCGCCGGTCTTCTGGGACTGCGAACTCCGTGAACCCGGCTGGCCGTGGGCTGAGCCCCTCCCTGTGTCCCAGGTCCCCCCTGTTGGGGGTCATGGCAGGCAGTATCTTCACTGGCTCCGCAGGGGTCCCGCTCCTGGGTGTTCAGTCAAACGTGCATCTCGGTTCTGCCGGGGAGGGATTTTACTGAAGTAATTAAAGCCCCAAGTCAGTTGACCTTAGAAAATGGAGATCATCCCAGTAAGTCTGACCCCATCTGAGAAGCCGTTATAAAAAGCAGAGAGATGGGCGCCTGGGTGGCCCAGTTGGTTAAGCGACTGCCTTCGGCTCAGGTCATGATCCTGGAGTCCCGGGATCGAGTCCCGCATCGGGCTCCCTGCTCGGCAGGGAGTCTGCTTCTCCCTCTGACCCTCCCCCCTCTCATGTGCTGTCTCTCTCATTCTCTCTCTCTCAAATAAATAAATAAAATCTTTTAAAAAAAAAAAAAAAAAAAAAAAGAGAGTTTTACCTAGTTGGTGACAGAAGGAAAGACAGAGATTCCTAGCACAGGGAGGACCCCACGTACCATCGCTGGCTTTGACGATGGAGGGGGCTGGGAGTGGTGGTCTGGGGGGGCCCCTCAGGCCCACCCACTGGGAGGAACTGGATCTGCCAGGAGCTTGAATGAGCCTGGGGCCAGGTTCCTCCCCAGAAGCTCCAGAGACGAGCCCAGCCCGGCCACCAGCTTGGTTTGGGCCTCGAGGGGCCCTGAGCGGAGAACCCAGTGAAGCCCACCCGGGACTTGGACCCGAAGAACGGCGCGCTAAGAGGCGGCTGTTGTTCTAAGCATCTGGGTTTGTGGGAATCTGCTACCTGGCAGGAGAGACGAGGCCGGGTACCACTCTGTTTAGGGCCGTGGGGCTCCCAGAGCAATAAACAGGGCTCTTGGTTCACCTGCTTGAGAAGCTCGCAGCCTGTCCTCCCCGTGAGATGATGGGGTGTGGATTTGGACGAGCAGAGCAGCCTCGCCAGGATGACAAGGGCTGTATCCTTGATGAGGGAAGCGAGGGGCAGAAAGGCTTTCTTTCCAGAGCAAGAATTTGAAGAGGGAAGCGGAAGGAAGGCCCTCTCCAGTATGTTCCATTTGGTCTCACCTTCGGGTTCATCCCCAAGTGCGAGCGACCAGTTGAGCTCCCGCATCTGAGTCCCGGGCGCTCCTGGCGCGGTTCGCCCCGGGCAGCTGAGGCCAGGGCGGGCTGAGCGTTTCCTCGAGGGGTTCCTGACTCTGAGCGCTGACTCCCCGCCTCCCGCACTGCGGGGCACTCGGGCGCTTTGTGCCCTCGTCGGGCGGAGCCAGGGACTGCGTCGCTGGCACACCATTTCTTCCGAGGGGCTTTTTAGAGAACTGCCCCCTGCCCCTGACGACAAGGGGCGCACCCGTCTGGGAGCAGCGGAGCCTGAGTGACAGGCAGGAAATAGCTGAGTGTCTCAACCTTCTGGGGGCGGGATCCGTGCCGCACTCTGCAGTCACCTTGGAAAGAGGAAGCATATGTGTACCATCTGTCATCCGAACCTGAGCACTTCGGGAGTGCAGACTCTCCTAGTAACTGTGCTGAGCCAAGGACGGCCGCAGAGCACGCCTGCCCCAGGGGTGCTGCCACTCCCCGAAATCCACCACACGCGGACGCAGACCCTCGCCCGGGCATCCCCTGGGGATGGCTGGGACAGGCTCGCGGAATCTAGAGGTGTCTACAAAACCGGAGACAAAACTGAAAAAGCAATAAACACACACACACAAGAACTACCAACGAGCAAAGCCACCCTCGGATTTTCCCGGTCTAGGTGCGCGATGCTGAGGCAGGCGGAGGGTGGCCCCCGTCCATGCAGCGGAGAGGGCCCTGCGCGTGGCCGGCCCCAGAGCCGAGAAATACTCCGTCAGCCACTTGCCGACAACTGCTGTCCCCGCCCTCGGCTGGCCACGCGCAGGGCCCTTCTCCCTACTCCATGTTGGCGCATCCCTGGACCTACTTTCCGGGTTGTGACGCGAATCACACGAATTTTTTTTTTTTTTGAATGTTGTACTCAAGACTTTTTTTTTTAAATTTAAATTCAATTAATTGACATATAGTGTATTACTGGTTTCAGAGGTAGAGGTCAGTGATCCATCTGCCACGTATAACACCCAGAGCTCATTCCCTCCCCTGCCCTCCCCGGTGCCCATCACCCGTTACCCCATCCCCCAACCCCCATCACACAAAATTATACACAGAAAACGTTTCGTGACACCTGGCCCCTAGTAAACTCCGTAGTTAAAGTTAATCCCTTGTCAAAGGCCAGAGATGGTTGCATTCCTCTGGGCTGTTCGGTCGTAAGTGACAGAAACTAAAATTGAGTATTTTAGGTATAAAAAGGGGGGGTTTATTGGTAGCAGAGATTTGAACACCACGATGCTTCTTTCACCAACTGATGCCTTCACTGCTTTCGGAGAGTCAGTTTCATCGTCTCAGATCCAGTTCTCCATGAAGCTGGAGTCTTCCGCCGAAAAAGCTATGCTCACGTTCCTAAACAAAAAGCAAGAGGAGAGGTGGGAATGGTCGCGTTTTGCCTGTGGAGGACTCTGATTGGCCTGGCCGGATCATGTCCTAACTTGGGAACCAATCACCATGGACAGAGGAGGAATGAGGTAGTACAATTGGTCGTGCTTGTGTCAGGTGCCCAGCGCTCAACCAATCACTATGGACAGAGGCAGAATGAGGTACTATGATTGGCCCAGCTTGTGTCAGGTGCCCAGCGCTCAACCAATCACTATGGACAGAGGCAGAATGAGGTACTATGATTGGCCCAGCTTGTGTCAGGGGCCCAGCGCTCAACCAGTCACTATGGACAGAGGCAGAATGAGGTACTATGATTGGCCCAGCTTGTGTCAGGGGCCCAGCGCTCAACCAATCACTATGGCCGGGGAGGTGGGCTCGTGTAGGAAGAGGGCGGATCCTCTCCTGACCTCGGTAATAAAGGCGCAGCACGAGGGCGTTGCGGTGGCGGAGGTCTGGGACATCTCTGTTGCCGACCCCGAGCCCCGTCTTCTGCTATGAGAAGGACATAGTTTGAGCATAACTTGAGGACTGGCGTGTGTGGCCTTGGTCACGCCCGACACCTGCCAGAGGGAATGGAACCCGCGGGAAAGGCAGGGGCGTCGGGAGCAGGAGGCGCAGTGCGTGCAGCCCCGTGCAGGTCGCTCGGGAGCAGGCCCGTAGGCACCGCCTGGACCCTGTGCTGGGGGCGTGTTTGTTCCTGCGTGCAGGTGGCTGGGGTCACCTTGGAGGACAAGAGCACGTTGTCCCTGGAACAGCAACCAACGTCCCTTCTTTGGAACAACATCCAATAGTGTCCATCACCGGGCGGTCGCTTCTGTTGATGATAATTTTCCCGTGTTTCCCTCCCTTGCTGTTTTGCTCTTTCTTCTTTTTAAACCAAGATGAGATGTTTCCAGTTTTCTTAAGGATTCTTTTGATGAAATAATTCTAATTTATATTTGTACTTCTCCTGTAGCCTGGGGAGCTGTTTTATGAAGCACAAAGCCTTCTTTTGTGATCTCGTCCAAGACAAACTTCTGATTCTTCTTTTTTTAAAAAAGTAACTGCTGATCTAAATAATGCTTAAAAATCAGCTTACTGAAAACTGACGGAAGGGCCCTTTGCCCACAGAGAAAGGTGCTCTGTCGTTGGAATCTGTGAGCATTCTTCCAACCTAGCAGTCAGCAAATGTGTTTTGTCAAGGGCCGGGTAGTCGAGATGTTAGGCTTTCTGAGTCCTAGAGTTTCTTTCATAACTGCTCAGCCCGACCATCGTAATAGGAAAGTAGCCGGAGACAGTAAATAAATCAGTAAATGTCTGTGGCCGGGTTCCAGTACATATTTAAGTAACAGGGAGAGTGAGCCAGGTTGGGGTCAGATGTCACAGTTTGCCAACTCCTGTTCTAGGGCATTTTATGCTTTCGACTTAGAAAAATTGTCTTTGAAATCCCTGGGATGTGAATAATTCTCCCCGTGTCATGGATTGGAAACACGGAGTGGAGTCCAGAACTCACCGTAGGTTCACGCAAGGCTTAGAGTAGACCAGGTGTTGGTGTTGACAGCCTATCCACATGTGATGCAGTAATTCCATTTTTGGGAATCTGTCCTAAGATGGTATGGATATATATGTATTTTTTCCACCCAGTTACTGACCACGGCATTATTTGCCATGTGGAAGGCCTGGAAAGAACTTCGTGTCCAATGGTCAGTCATCTATGCAAAATGATGCTTTAGAGCCTTTCAAATAACGTTCATGGTTACCTTCTTGTGAGTTTATGTTGTGACATAAGGTGGGAAGATACATACCGTGGCACTTCCGCTGATGAAAAGAAAGAGTAGGCATGCGTAGAAAAAGATTTTCAGGAAATGTGCCCAGCTGTTAATAGTGTTTTTGTCTGGACAGGAAGATTGTCTGGGGTTTTTACTGTGCGTGTGTGTATGTGTGCGTGTATTTGATTTTTCCAAAAGACTACTTTAGTTTTAGAATAAAAGCACTTTAAGGGGAAATTAAGTAGTTCTTCAACCTTTAAGCCGGAGACAGTGTTGTGTGCAGTATTCTAGAACCTTCCAGAAGGCCCTCTTCACTCAGAGAAGCCTGGAGGCCAGGGCTGGGCTGATAGTAGGGGAGTCCCCCCGACCTATGGCGCTCCAGTCCAGGGCGCTGTTGTCATCTTGGAGCTCACGGGGTTGCTGCCTGGAGCCGCCAACTGCTTGTATTCTCATTCTTGAAGGGGGTTGACTGAGCTTCTGCATGTAAGTCTTCAGCTCTCCACATAACCCTCAGAACAGGCGTGTCTGGTCCTGACTTCCACTTGCAAGAACGTGGAGCAGCCTGCTCAAACCCCCATAACCCACTCACACAGGGGCTGCGCCTCTGATCCTGGCTGCCTCTTCATTCTGGAATAGGATACTTCAGGCTGGGCTCTGCCATTCACTCACAAATGGTTCTCCTCCGTGCATCAAGTCCAGGAAAACATCTCCCACAGCTGCTGCTTGTGTGGGAAGATGGCTGGGCCTCTGGGCCACAGCTGGCCATGGTTCCCCGTGGGCCCTGCTCGCTCTGAGAGCGGATCCACAGATCCACGCCCGGAGGGAAGCCCATCACTTACATACGGAAGGAAGCCCACAGGTGTTGAGGGCTCAGATGCTGGACTCTTGGTGACGCGGGGACCAGAGTGGGAGGACTGCCAGCATGATCGAATGTAAAATTTTGGATGCCTCATATTCCAGAACGTCGTGGTGGGAGAGGTGGCTGCCATGGGGAGGAGGGCAAGCGCTGAGTGGGGATGTTGGGGGATCCTCCATGTGGGTGCTGGGACCAAGTCCGATGACGGGCAGGCCTGGAGGTGAAGAGAAAGACGTGTAACAAGCTGGAGTCTGATGTGGACGAGGAGTGACCTGCGGGTGGGAAGACCGAGACGTAGCAGGTGCGCCAGGCAGACCCATGAGTCTGGAAGGAGCTGCGGGTTATAGACAGGAGTGCCGTGTGGAAGGGCTCTGGGGCCAGAGGAAGAGGCAGGCCCACCTCTGACCATGTGGCATCTGGGTTATGGGAGGGTACGCCCCCTCTCTGGAAGACATGCTGCTGGGGAAGCAGTCAGTCGGGCTCGTCTGCTAACTTGGGGTTCAGGGAACTTCTGAAAGAAGCCGAGGGTGTAGGAGTCTGTCTGTTGCCGAATGGGCATTCCAGAGAGCACCCCAGAGGGGAGGAGGGGAGCAGGGATCATGCATGAGGAGTACGGAGATGAGAGGTGGCCACGTGGCTGGGGGTTCAGCATCCGCCGAGGGGAGCAGGCTGGGATTGATTGGTGGTGGGGCCGCTCCGGGACAGCATTGCAGAGTGAGTCCTCCGACCCCGGGGATGAGGTTGGACTCTGGAAGGAGTCGGACTGATTGTGCTTTGAGGGACCCACTGGGACCAGCCCTGGGAATCCAGCCCCATGGTTCTAAGCAGACCCGAGGGTTCTGTGGGCCAGGAGAGAAGACTGGAAGCAAAGCGCGTAGCAGCCACATCTCCGTGTCCCCTTCCCTGCAGGGGAGCCCCGTTGCAAGTAAGCCCGACGCCCCATTGCTGGTGGGACGGAGCGTGATCCCCGGTCCCCTTTCCCGGGACTCACTGCCCAGTGTTGGGGGGCGGCCACTTGCCTCCGTACGTCTCCGCTGCTTTCAGATTTGTCAAAAACCCAGTTTCACGGACCACCTTTCAGGAACACATCCGCTGTGTAAAGCTAAGCGTGCTTTCCCCAAGGAGCCTGGAAAGGGGGCTCCCTGTGCCCGAGGAAACTGGAGAAGCAAACGTGGCAGCTCGTCTCTCGGGGTCCTTTCCAGATCATGGAAACGTGTTTTCTCATTTCCTCATATTCCAGGGCTCGTGTGTTACGCAGCCGTGGTTTATTTTCAGAGCACTTTGGAATTTGACAGACTCTCAGGCCGGCCTGCTTCACAGCTGAAACCACTTGCCGTTTGGTCGATGATACAGCGAGTGACAGTTTCCCCTGGAAACAGCCGCAAGGAGCAGCCGTCTGCGAGTGGACAGACAGGTGTCAGCCCTGGGGCGGCCGCCGCCGGGGCCCCCGCTCGGGCAGCGCCACAGCCCTTGGCAGACGGGGCGCGGGCCTCTCCGCGGGGCTCAAGTCTGGTGGGCGCGTCCTGCCTGAAGATGTTCGGGCCACCGTGGGCACGGCCGTGCGCCCGCTACCGCTGTGGGTGCTGGGGGGGGACAGCCCGCGAGGCACCAGCTCCAGCCCAGGGAGAGCCCCCCAGGCGCTGGCCCCCCCCGCCCTGCACACCCTCTCCCCCTGGCGCCGTGAGACCCTGGCCCCGGGGGGGGGGGTCTTCCTCAGGGCCCTTGTGATTTCAAGTGCTGGGAACCCATTGAGTGATTTGTTGCAAAGGGGTGGGTCTCTGGTCAAGTCTTTATTCCTCCTCTGCGTTATTTTTGTTTAGAGCATTTATCCCCACCTGACAGCGTCCCCGCTTCCCTCCCCCGCCCCCCATCCTGTTCTTTGGGTTTTGCTGTCTGTTCACCTGCTAGACTCTCATGTCCTCTGCCTGATTAACTCTGTGCTTCTAGGGTGCCCAGCAGATTGTAGGCATTTAATAAATGCAGGGGTAAGTTGGGACAATAAGCAGGAGGTGGGCAAAGGGAAGGGGGAGCTACTGGGAAGGCCCAGAGCCTCAGGAGGCAGAGCAGCACAAGGGGGCGGGTAGGGACAGCGAGCTGGCTGAGCTGGGCGGGGTTGGAGCAGCGGGGGAAGGGGCAGGTGGGGTGCGGCAGGTGCAGCCCCAGAGGGCAGATCTGGGGGGGGCCCTTCACGGTGGGCAGAGGGACCTGGGGTTTATTGAGAATCCGTAGTGGGGAGCATGGAAGGTTTTCAAGGAGTGTGACGTGATCGTTTGAGATCACACACACCATCACCGCAATCCTGAGCACGAGATCTGATGCCTCCATTTTGCAGAAAAAGAAAAAACAAACAAAGCCACCATGGGCCAGCAAGGCTGAGTGCCCGGGTCACACGCGTGATGGAGCCGTGGCCGTTTTGTGTTGTAGAGGGAGACTTCTGTAGGATGCCGGAGGGCGGGCCGTGGGGGCAAGGCCCAGGCGGGACAGGGCCAAGTTCCAAAGCACCCCGTGAGGAGCTCCCATAGGTGGGCAGTCAGGTGCGTGCTGTGGGCACAGCCGGGGGCCGTGTGCGAGGCGCCCCGGCAGGAGGCTGGAGGCTGGGAGCCCGTGAGTCTCCGTTGAGGGATGGCAGGCAGGCAGAGGAGATGGACAGACCGGTGGGCGTGCAGGGGGTGACGGAGGGGAGGACTCCCACAGGGCGTCTGGCCTTCCGAGCTTGACTTGCGTGTGGATGGCGGTGCATTTGCTGACGTCGGGGAGGAGTGGGAGGTGGTGGTGATGGTCGGGGGCCGGGGGGATGGAGGGGTGGTGCTAGAGGCGTGTGCATGGGATTATCAGCGTCATCCAGGCCGCCATCCCTGGAGTGGGTAAAATTGGTCGGGGTGCCCAGGGGGAGGAGACTCAGTGGCCTAGCTGAGGTCGCTGAGGGGTGAGGGGAGGGAGGAGAGGAGCGGAGACCAAGGAAAGTGGGTGTTGGGATCAGCAGCAAGGAAGTTTCTGGCAACTTTGGCAAATGCTGTCTCCATGAAGTAATGGGGAGAAACCGACTTGGAATCACTCCAGACGGTGGCATCCGAAGGAGCGGGAACAGCAGGTGTAGACAGCCCTCCGAAGAAGACGGGGCATTTAGAACCATATGGATTTTGTGGCTCCGCATGCTCCCAGACAGAATGCTGGGGATCCAAGAAACAATTTGCGCAGCCCTGTCTGTCCTCATTTGCAGAGTGTTTGGAGAAAGCTCTCCCCCCCTCCCGACCCCGCACCCCCATCGAAGGCAGAGGCTTACACCTGTGTCCCTCTCTCACTTAGGCCGGATCCTGGACCTGAAGACGGGGACGGTCAAGAAAGAGGGGCAGCAGTCTTCCATGAGGATGTGCATGGGCTCACGGAGGTCCTTCATCTGCAGGATGAGGTGTGTGGGGTGCCGGGGGGCCGTGGCTGTGGGTGGTCCACTCCTTCTGTCCTGCCATGGGCTCTGCTGCTGCCCCACATCGGGGTCCCAGCTGTGGCCTGCGAGCCTGCAGCCCCCGCGGTCCGTCTGGGAGGACCCTCGTCCCTCGTCCTCCCGTCCCGCTTTGCCTGACTTCCCGCCGCGTTCTGCCCACTCCCGGGTTGGCTTCCCCTGTCCCCTAGGTCTCAACTTCCTACCGGTTCTTCAAGCCCTCCCGGCTCCGCATTTCTCAACACAGTTTATGTAAGATCGGTCGGTTTCATAGTTTTGGGTTTCCTGTGCTAAATCATACATTTTAATTAGAATTTAAGTTTGATAGTGTCGATTGATGTTCTCGGTGTAAGTATCTCGGTCCTGCGAGTGCCCCGAGTTAGCTTCCCTGCGCCCCCGTGGCCTGCAGCAGTGTGGCTGGCACGTGGCTGCTGAGGACATGCAGGAGTGACTGACCTTGGGGGTAATTAGAGAAGTTTCTGTCCCTGAAGAGGAAAGCACTGGGGTTTTGAGACTTCACATCTAGCTGAGACCGTCCTATACCCCGAAGCCCTGTCGGGAGCTGCCTGACGGGGAGTCTGCCTGGTGTGTGGGATTCTGGGGGCTCTGAAACGAGGTGATGGTTCTCATTCATTCATTCAGTTATTGGACACGTTTATATTGCGGGCCTGCCTGCGCCAGGTGGTTGTCAGGGTGCCAGGGCTCAGCACGGAATAAAGCAAACAAAACCCCGAGCGTCTAGAGCATCACTTCAGTCAGGGAGACGGAAGTACCACGTAGATACTTGGAATGCCCGCTGGTGGTGAGTGCTGTTGAGGAAAATGAAACAAATGGAAGAAGGACCGGGAAGGAGTAGGAGTTACTAGTTTATGTGTTAGTTTGTAGGTAGATGAGGGGAGCTCCCATTGATACGGTGACATTTTGAGTGGAGACCTGGGACTGTCTGGGGAAAGAAAACACCAGGTAGAGGGAACAGCAAGTGCAAAGGCCCTGAGGCAGGGATGTTCTCATCATGCTCAAGGAACCAGAAGGCTACTCTCGTGGAGCAGAGTGAACAGGGCGTGGTGAGGGGAACGGTCGTCAGTAAGGTTGGGACGTCAGTCATAAGACATCAGCTTTTCCTCTGAATGAGATGGGAGGCCATTGGCACGACACACGGGTGCCTCGGTCAGCAGGGCACAGCCGTGCCAGCAGCCCCAAGCCGTCCCCCCGTGAATGCCCTCCCTGGGAGCGTCTGTGAGTAGCCTCCATGCTGTGAGCACTGCCCCATCACGACAACTCAGGCAGCCCCCTCCCTGCCCTGGGGGGCTCCGGGGGGCACTGTCCAAGTGGCGCCACACGACCCGGATTCACCTGTGAGGCGGGCGGCATTGCTGTCTGCCGAGCGCACGACCTTGCCCTCCAAATAAAGTGGGTTAGTTTTAGGAAGATGCTGAGAGCCAGGCGAGCTCGCCCAGGCGGCGGGGTCCTGGATTGGCCCTGCTCGGGGGACACGCGTGTGCCGACAGCGGCCCCAGGGCTCAGAGGACAGTTGGACCCTTACCTTGGCCGTGTTGAGTAGAAGACACCCAGAGCGTTAGCTGTCGTGGAGTTGGGAACAGGGAGCCCACGTGAGGTGGGGTAGACCAAGTGGCCACCAGCTCTGGCCACAGTGCAGACCAGGCTGTTCAGAGCCTGGGGGGCCATGGAGGAGAGAGGCGGGAAAGGCCCCCCCAGAGTGGCCTGGCCTCCCTGGAAGGACCCTTGGAAAGGCCGCTCTGCCCTCTGTCCCCACTCTGCCCTTTGCCATCAGGGGCCGTGGCGGCCCTGTTACTCTCCAGCAGAACGGGGCAGGTGGGAGGGAGGGTCCCACGACTGCAGCCCAAGCCCGAGAAGATGTTTCTTGTCACCAGCGGGCACCATGTGTTTTGAGTTGCTGTCTCCGCTGAGACGTGAAGAGACACTACTGCGGTCATCCCCCACTTCCCTGCTTTCCCAAAAGCCACCCAGTGCCACAGACGTGAGTCTGCAGCTTGGAGCGTGGCCAAGATCCCCTGGAGTCCTTCTGTGTCTCCAGCCTCCGGGCTGGGCCCCAAGCATTGCCCAGTGGGTCACACTGCCCTGGCCTTCAGGGACAATCCAGGTCCCCGGGTGCACAAGCCCGCTTCGACACTTTGGAAGGGAACCGGCTGTTGGGCTCACCCGGATCGGTGTGTGAGCATCAGATCAGACCCACCTTTCTGACTGCAACACTCCGGGCTTCATAAACTTGGGTCTTTACTCACTGTAATGATTTCTCGAATCTCAGGTGTGGAAACGCTCCTTTGGATCACCTCCCTCTAAACAGAATAACCACCATGAGGAAAAGGTTCAGGTCAGTAGGCTTTTCTGACGTGTGTTTGGGGCCACGCTGCTAGAAAGCCTAAGTGCGCTGAGCTGGGGGGTGGCGGGACCTGAAGAGGGGCCGAGTGCAGGGAGGGGCGTGTGGTGCGCACATCCGGGCTGGGGCTGCAGGGCTGAGCGGGGAGGGGAGCTGGGTGCAGCTTCGCAGGAGGGAAGGCAGGCTGGGGGGAAGGCAACATTCAGACCCACAAGGCAGGCGCGACCCCAGGAGCTTAGATCACAGAGGACCCATCGGTGACCTTGCCTTCCCGCCAGGGGCTGAGAGCCGTCTCACGAACACTCTTTCTTTAGGAACGGCCTTGGTCCCGTGAAAGAAGGGGAGGCCCAGTATGCTGTGGTCCACTGCACGGGGTACATCAAGGCGTGGCCCCCGGCAGGTAAGTGAGGCCACATGTTCATCCCAAGGGAGTCAGGCGCTCTTCTCACCTAACACTGCTTCCCCGCTAGGGATGTAATCCTATGGAAAGAGGCAGTAAGATATTCTTATTTTTCTTTGTGGTTAGAACATAATAATCTTTGTAAATGGAAAAACTCCTGCTTCTTGAAGCGAAGGTTTCTGCAAAGAGCAATCCTGCAAGGGTGGTGGGAGCCTCAGCCGTTTCTGAGTTCTGTCACCCAGAGCCCTGGGTGAAATCATGGTGGCATTTCACATGATACCTCCGACACTCACTGGGATGGTTCAGACAGACAGACGGACAGCCGCGGGTGCTGGTGAGCGTGTGGAGACCCTGGCAATCCTCAGCGGCGCTGGTGGGAATGTAAAATGGTGCAGCTGGTTGAGGAACCGGATGGACGGTCCTCACGGTGTTAGACGTAGAGCTGCCCTGTGACGGAGGAGTCCCACTCCTGGGTGCGCTCAGGAGAACCCAAAGCATTTGTCTGCAGAGAAACATGCACGTGAACGTTCACAGCCCCGTTAGTGGCCAGAGTGTGGAAGCAGCCGAATGTGTGCATCAGCTGGTGAAGGATAAATAAAAAGTGGAGTATCCGTACAACGAAATGTTATCCAGCCAGTCAGGGATCCGTGCCACCATATTGGTGACCCTGGAAAGCGTCATGCTAGGCCAAAGAAGGCAGACACGCAGGCAGCATGTGATCTGATTCCATTTATGTGCAGTACCCACACACGGCAAATCCTTCCCTACAGAAAGTAGATTTGTGGTTTCCGGGTGCCGGGAGTGACTGTGGGTACAGCGTTTCTTTTCAAGGTGACACAGATGTTCTGAAATCAGATAGCGGTAGAGGTTGCACAACTCCACAGTCTGAAAAACCACTGAACTGTACGCTGGACGACGGCACAGTCTGCGGTGTGAGTTATAGCTCAGTCTGTCTCTTAAGCCAAAGAATATATGCAGAGTTGGGCTCTCTGTGTACGCTTGGTGGCCCGGAAGGTGGTCTGCCTCCGGGAATGTTCCAGCCTGCTGGAGAACGTTGTGATTCTGCTGTTGAGTATTTGTTAAGTGTCCGTAAGATCAGGTTGATCGATAATGCTGTTAAGGACAACTGTGTCCTTGGGCGCCTGGGTGGCTCAGTCGTTAAGCGTCTGCCTTCGGCTCAGGTCATGATCCCAGAGTCCTGGGATCGAGCCCCGTATCGGGCTCCCTGCTCAGCGGGAAGCCTGCTTCTCCCTCTCCCACTCCCCCTGCTTGTGTTCCTGCTCTCGCTGTGTCTCTCTGTCAAATAAATAAATAAAATCTTTAAAAAAAAAAAAAAAGGACAACTGTGTCCTTATTATTTACCTGTTCAATGTATCAGTCCCTGAGGGAGGGGCGTTGAAGTCTCCAACTATAACAGAGACAGGATTTGCCTTCTCCTTCTGGGAGTTTTGCCCTTGTTTGCCTCCCATCTCTTGATGCTCTGTTGTTTGGTTCATACACATTGAGGGTTTTTGTGTCTTCTCGGAGAATTGACCCCTTTGTCGTTATGTAATGCCCTTCCTTATCCCTGATAAGTTTCCTTGCTCTGAATTCTACTTTGTCTGAAAATAATACAGCCTCTCCAGTGTTCTTTGGATTAGTATTAGCATGGTATGTTTTTCTCCATCCTTCTGCTCCTGGCCTAACTGTGTCATCATATTTACAGTGAGTTCCTTGTAGACAACATGTCGTTGGGTCTAGTGTTTTTACCCACTCTGACAATCTGCCTTTTAATTGGTGTGTTTAAACCATTCACATTTAATGTGATTATCGATATACTTTGATTAATGCTTAGCGTCTTTTCTATTCATTGTATTTGTTCTTTTCTTTTCCCCCTCTCCGCCTTCTCTAGTTTTCATTGAACATTTGATAGGATTTCATATTCTCTCCTATCTTAGCATATCAATTATGGGTTTCTTTAAAAATATATTTATTGGGGGACCTAGGTGGCTCAGTTGGTTGAGCGTTCGACTCTTGATTTCGGCTCAGGTCGTGACCTCAAGGTCACGAAATCTGAGCCCCACGTCAGGCTCCGTGCTCAGCGGGGAGTCTGCTAGAGATTCTCTCTCTCCGTCTGCCCCTCCCCTTGCTCGCCCCCCCCTCTCTAAAATAAATAAAATCTTTAAAAATATATATATCTTTATTGTTTGCCCTAGGTGTGAAATACACATTTACAGCTAATGTAAATCCACTTTCAAGTACTGTTGTACCACTTTGTGAGTACTGCAAGGACCCTGTCACTCGTCTTTCCTTCGCCCTCCCTCCTCACCTGCGGCTCTGCTCCCACGTGGCATGGGCCTCATCACCCTACACATAATGTTACCATTATTACTCGGAACACACAGAAATATATTAGCTCAATTAAGAATAATAAAAATAAAAAAGTTTATTTTACCTGAATTTATTCTTTCTCTGACACTCTTCCTTTATGCGGATCCGTGTTTCTAACCCACACAGTTTCCTTCTTCCTGAAAAACCTCTTTTAACATTTCTTGCAGGACAGCTCTGCTGGCGATGAATTCACTCTATTTTTGTTTTTCACAGAAAGTCATTATTTCTCCTTCACTCTTGAAGGATAATTTTACTGGACATAGGATTTTAGGTTGGTGTTTATTTTCCTCCAACATTTTAAATATTCTCTCTTCTTGGGGCACCTGGGTGGCTCAGTCGGTTAAGTATCTGACTCTTGATCTTAGCTCAGGTCTCGATCTCACAGTTGTGAGTTTGAGTCCCACGTTGGGCTCCATGCTGGGCGTGGAGCCTGCTGATGAATGAATGAATGAATGAATGAATACTCTCTCTTCTGTGTCCGTGGTTTCTGATGGGAAGCCCACAGAACTCTTATCCTTTGTTTTTACAGATGGTGTGGGACTTTTTTGTTTTTGTTTTTAAATTTTCTGGCTTCTTTCAAGACTTTTTTGTCTTTCGGTTTTCTGCAAAAAACCTCAGTAGTTCTATGACATGCCTCAGTAGTTCATTTTGTTTTGCTTTTTGGTTATTTATACTGCTTGGTCATGTCTGAGCTTCCTGTGTCTGTGGTTTGGTGTCATTAATTTTGAAAAATTCTCAGACATTGTTTCTTCACATATTCCATTGGTTCTATTCTCTTTCTTCTCTCTTTGGTATTGTGATTGCACATGCATTATATCATTTGAAATTGTACTATGAGTTGAGGGTATAGTGTTCTGGATTTTTTTCACTCTTTTTTTTCACTTTGCCTTTTAGTTTTGGGAGTTTCAATCAACATGTCTTCAAGCTCACTGAGTCTTTCCTTGGCAATGTCCAGTCTACTGACGATCTATCAAAGGCAGTCCTCATTTCTACAGTGTTTGTTATTTCTAGCATTTCCTTCTGCTTTCCTCCTGGAGTTTCCATCCCTCTGCTTGCATTAGCTATCTGTTTTTGCTATTGTCTGCTCTCCCTTTAGAGCTCTTAACATAGTAATTATAGTTATTTTAAATTCCCTGTCTAGTAATCTCAAGGTCTGTGTCATAACTGAGTCCGGTAATGTTGCTCACTTTGTCTCCTTAGGCTGTGTTTTTTTCTTGCCTTTTAGCATACCTTGTAAATCTGTGTTGAAATCCAGATGTGCTCTGTCAGGTAATAGCAGCTGAGGTAAACAGTTCATAGCACGAAGTTTGATTTAATGTTTCCAGGAGTTGGCAGCATTTAATGTTGGCTGTATGTATACATATATCAACTTGACATATATACATGTAAGTGTATATATTTTTTAGTTTATGTATTTTTTATTTATAAATATTTTTTCCTACTTAAACCATAACGCACAAAATTGTGGCGGTGCTGCTTGCCCGAGGCCCCTGGCTAGACTCGAGACAAGAACTCATAAAGCAGCACTGCCTTCACATTGTTCAGAGCCTGGACCTCAGCTCTGAGATCTAGAAACAGTCCTGACGGTGCTCTGGAATTGGTCAGCCCCAGCGACTGTGGGAGAGCCCTCGGAAGCTGATGTATTCCCCAGACACGATCCAGTCATGCCGTGGGGTTACCTGGTCTCTGACGCGGACGCTCATGTCCGTTGCCCAGGGAACCTGTGAGCCCCTGAGGTCCTTGTGAGACCAGATTTGTATTGGAAGGTGCGGACATCCGGGAGAGAGACTCCCCACAGCTGCTCCGCTCACGGAGCACACGTGATGGCCGGATTGTGCCCCTTGTTGAGCAAGGCTCTCCAGTACCAGACGTGAGCCCGTCCCTCGGGGAGCACAGAGACACGTGGCTGGGGGGCCAGCACGAGCACAGACGACCGCAGGGGAGTGTGGTGAAGCAACCAGCCCCGGGGACGGGGTGGGACCCGCACCCCAAGCGACCCCAGGGTCAGGAGAGCTTCCTGGAGGAGGAGGCTCGTCCCAGGGCAGGTCGGTGCCACCAAATCCAGCTCTTGGGACCCTGGTTCCAAGAGCCCATCCCTTTCTTAATGTCTTCCTCTTCTGAAGTCATTAATCATTCTCATTATACCAGGCAGATTCCTCATCCTGTTTCTGGCCTCCAAGTACTCTCCTTCTGACCACTTTATTTGGGCTGCAGGCCTACAATATCATGAGAAATGCCACGATCATCATGAGTCTAACTCAGGATCCTGGTGGATGAGCAGAAGAGATGAGTCTGAGGCCCAGGGTGTAGGCCGGTGACTACACCCAGAGCCAGCACAGGTGACCCCGGGCAGGCTCTCCTGGAGTCGCATGAGATCTGTCCCCGTGAGTGTTTGCGTGGACAAGGTGATGGGACAGCAGGACTCAGCATGAAGCCCCCAGTGACCGCCTTGTAACTGTGCCAAGTGAGAAAGGGTTGAAGGAGCCGGGGTGTTTATCTTGGAGAAAGTAAGACATGATTTCTGTCTTGAAGCATTTGAGGGGGTGTCATAGGAAGGAGGAATTAATCTTACTTAGGATAGTTCCAGAAGGCACAATTTGGACCGAGAGAGGAAAGTTACCAAAAGGCAGATTTTAACTCAATTGGGAGAAATGAGCAAAGGATATGAACAGGGTATTAAAAACATGTATAAATATAAATACATACACACACTAAGCAGATGGGAAAAATTTAGTTCCCTGTTAGAACTGCAAATTAAAATAATTTGATATGGTCTTCTCTTACCTATCAAATGGCAAAAATCAAAAAAGACAAAATACACAGCATTGGTAAAGGTTCGGAAGAACACACACTTTGATGTACTGCCAGTCAGAATATTATAAATCAGTACAGACCTTTCTGTAGACTCATTTGGCAGTGTTACCAAATGCTTTAAAATGTGCATTCCCCAGCATACAGGAATTGCACTTGTAGGAATTTATTCCAGGGACTTAATCAGAGATGCCTGTTACATGTTTAAGAATTACTTATAATTGTAAAAGCATTGAATTAGTGTAAATTTCAGTGACAGAGTTGGTTGAAAACAGCATGGAGCATCTGTTTGATGGGATACCTGATGATCACAAACTAGGCATGCTTTCAAAGGTTACTTCAGAATGAAGCAACGTGCTAGGAAGTGTGAAAAAGAAGAGCAGGTTATACAACAAACATCGTGATCCCAAGTTTAGCTTTGTCGGAAATGAGTAGTGTATCTGTGCATTGATAAATTGTACATACAGTCTTACCCATTATGACTCCTTCCTGTGGAGCAGAGCGCTCCTTGCTCCTTACTTTTCTCTTCTCTCTTCGCTCCTGCGTTTGCCCAGCTTTTATGTGACTTTCATAATCACAGAAAATGATGTTTTAAAGAAGTGCGTCTGGGGGCATCCAGGTGGCTCAGCTGGTTAAGCCTCAGCTCTTGATTTCGGCTCAGGTCATGATCTCAGGGTCGTGACATCAAGCCCCACATTGGGCTCCATGCTCAGTGGGGAGTCTGCTTGGGATTCTCTCTCCTTTTGTGCCTCCCCCCTGCTCGCACTCTCTCTCTCTTAAAAAAAAGAAAAGAAAAAGAAGAAGCCAGTCTGAATTTTCTGAAGCCCGTTCCAGACGATCGGATTGAGTGGTTTGCACTGAATTCAAAAATTACATCTTTTTTTTGCGTTTTGGTTTTGTTTTGTCGTCTTTCATTGTTGTGCTTCCGTGAAGGTGAAGGTTCTGGAAGACAAGCCTGCGTCCACACGTGATGAGTGCAGCGTGCCTCTGGGATCCTCAGCTGATGCTGCCGTGCTCTGTGGCGGACGCCACGC
Source organism: Phoca vitulina (assembly GCF_004348235.1). NCBI lineage: Eukaryota > Metazoa > Chordata > Mammalia > Carnivora > Phocidae > Phoca > Phoca vitulina. The sequence goes on from NW_022589768.1 coordinate 1,712,684, forward strand.
CGTTCCTTGGTTGATAACTACATTCTTAGCACATGTGACACTGTGCTTCCCATCGAGATCTCTCAGGACCGAGTGCGTGGTGCGTTCATTCCCTGGCCCCAGCTCAGCTCAGACCTGGCTCAGAGTATGTATTTCCTGAAGACTGGACAGATGGACGGGCAGATGGACGGATGGATGAAAGGAAGAAAGGAGAGAAAGAAGGAATGAGACAGAAGAATAGTTGACCAGGGGGTGGATATGGGAAAGAATTTCGTGCCAGAATTTCCAAAGGCGTTTGTACAATCTACTTTCCCTGAAGTCTTTTAAGAGGGAAGAGAGTCATCTGGCCTTGATGAGGTGGCTGCAGTGAGGTCATTGGCATGCTCACCCTAGGATAAGGTCAGGGAACGGGAGCACTGGAACAGCGAACACCCCCCCCCCCCACTTGCATGGAGCCTTGTGAATGTTCTGCTCGCCTTAATTATAAACGTGGTTAGAAAGGATGAAGTCCTAAGCACCCATGTTGCCAAAAATATATCCACAGGCAACCTTGGACATCTCTAGAGGGGAGATGAGGCAGACTTTGTGGAGCTGACGACAAGGGCCTCAGGAAGGAGTCCTGGACAACCCGCGTGTGGCCCGTGGGCCTCCTCCCGAGCCGGCTGGCCGTGCACTCAGACCTCTGCTCGGGGCCCGCTGACCCCACCGCACCCTCCGGTGTGTTCCGAGCCCCATCTGTGACACGGTGGCCTTCCCGGTTCCCCTCACTGCACCGTGTACTACATGGGTTTCATTTTAAGTGTTTGGGTGGGACGGGAAGAAAGAGTGGGGTTCCACAGACCGTCCCCTCAAATCCTGCAGCTGCTTCGTCTGAAGAAACAGACACACTGCAGTCAACAGAGTAAGTGGGTGAAGAAGTCACCTGCAACAGGTTGCAGTTTATACCTCGTGAGGTGTGTTCAGAGTCCACAGGGAATTTTGACATTGGGAAGATGGTATTTATTGACCCCACCTGGTTGTCATCACCCTGCTACCTGCATTTCAGACGGACATCCAGCCTCGAGCCAGAAGCCACCTCCGTGCAGGCCTCTCTTCCAGGAACTGGGCTCTGACCGGCTTGGTCCATCCCCTGACAATCCGGTTGTGGGGGGGTCTCTGGAGAACGGGTCATGTGTCCGCGCAGGAGAGCCCCGGTCCGACCCAGGAGAGAGGAGCCTGACTCGATCCAGCCCGTCCCTCCGGCCTGCACGGTCAAGGGGGGGCTCCGTGGCTGGTGCTTCCCCCACTCTGCTGCTGGGCTGTCAGTAAGCCTTGGCCACAGCGTGCCAGAGGCCTGAGGTGATGTGGGGGTTTGGGCCAGAATCTGCTGTGGTCAGGCCAGCGCTGACCCATCGCCAGACAGCCCAGCCCGGCCACGAGCTCATCCCCACGCTTCTTGCAGTTTGCTTGTGGAACACAATGTGTGTGTCTTGCCTTCATTTGAAAATCTCCAAAAGCTGCTTTGTCTTGAGTTGAGGCCACTGACCCACGAGCCGGTGGCTGGATCCCTGCTCTCTTCGACCCTCAGCCGCCCTGTCCTGCCCGAGGCCACACGCACATCCGAGCATGGCAGGTGCCGGCTCCCGCTCGGGCACTCGGTCCGATGCCCCTGGGCAGACGGCGCTCGGTCCGATGCCCCTGGGCAGACGGCAAGGCCAGAGCATCGGCGGCCGACATCTTCCTCTCCTCGCTCCTGGGCAGGGCAAAGCCACCTTTCTGTCTCCTTCAGGGAAGGTGCTCGAGGTCCAGCCGTGGGCCGGGCACTTTGCGAGGCCCTGGGGACCCCGGGCTTGTCTGGCACAGGTCTTGCCCTCGTAGCTCGCAGTCCAGTGGAGGAGACAGGCAGGCGTGCGGGTCTCGGCAGGGCCTGGGGTCACGGGTCATCAGAGAGGCACAGGTAGGGAGGCAGGTGGAGGGGGGAGAGCCCATCTGCTGGGAGCGTCAGGGTTGGCCTCTCTGTCCTCCTCGCTGTGGCCAGCCCTCGTTGACAGCCCCACAGGCAAGGAGAGGGTAACACCCGAGCTGAAACGCAGACGTGAAGGAGACATAGGAATGTCCTAATTGAAAAAATGCTTTGCAGGCGCAGAACTAGCGTGGGTGAGGGCCTGGGCTTTGAATAATGACCACAGCTCCGTAGGCGACTGCTCACCACCTGCTGGGCTCTAGGAACCGTCTCTGTGTGCATGACGCTGTTTAATTTTTTTTTTTTTTTTTTAAGATTTTATTTATTTATTTGACAGAGACACAGTGAGAGAGGGAACACAGGCAGGGGGAGTGGGAGAGGGAGAAGCAGGCTTCCCGCGGAGCAGGGAGCCCGATGCGGGGCTAGATCCCAGAACCCTGGGACCATGACCTGAGCTGAAGGCAGACGCTTAATGACTGAGCCACCCAGGCGCCCCAACGCTGTTTAATTTTTATCAGAACCCTAAGGAAGTGCCGCCTGTCACACAAGGAGACAGCAGAGGACCCACGCATGCCGTCGTTAGCCCGGTTCCAGCCGTGAGCGGGCTGGCTGTGCTGCGAGACCAGGCCTTCCTGACGCTCTCACCGCAGTGCTCGGCTCGCTGTGCCGGCCTGCACGGGTGGCTCACTGCGGCTGGCGAGGGACATGGTCGGGCTGGGAGCGTGGACCCTGCTCTCCATTCCACAGAGTGTCACTGAAGGCCACTGAAGCTTCTTCAAGATCAGTCTGCATGCTGGAGTAAAGTGGGAGGAGGAGCGGGGATGGGCCCGAAGGCCAGGGGCCCGGAGGAGACTCAGCAGGGAGAAAGCGTGGTGCCTGAACCAGGGCCGTGCCGTGCAGATGGAGGGGGGACGCGGGATGCTGCAGAAGCGGGTGAAGGCCGTGTGCACAGCTGGCGGGGTTCGGGCCCCAGATCAACTCCAGAGGCCCCGGGCTTAAGGGTGCACAAGACTGCCTCCCCTCACCTGTGCTGATAGGCGTGGAGATAACCCGGGGCTTTAGATGCGTAATGCAGAGTTCAGATACGTGGTCGTTGTCTTATGTCATCTGTGTTTTGAGAAGTTGGTCACCCATACGTGGTCGGCCCCACTGGCTCACCGTCATTCCCTCTAGACCGCGTTCCCTCCACCGTGTTCTGTCTTCCCCACTGCCAGGTGAGCCTTCAGTCTCTTCGCAAGAAGAGGGAGTGGGCGCATCACTCCCAGTTCCTCCACCGTCCACGCCGTCCCCTGTGGCGCCCCCGTGGCTGCCCCGGAAGCTCCTGGGTCGTGGTGCTCCCTCTCCGAGAGGCCCGAGACTCTGGGCTTTTGTTTTTCTTTTCCGGGCAGCCTGCTTCTCCTTTTTCCCGCTGTGACATTTGTAGGTTGTTTTGAGTTCATCCCTGGAATTTAAGACTTTCACTCAGATGGCGCCCAGGGTAGGTCTGTTTTCATTCGTCTTAATTGGTGCTGGGTGGGCCGTCGTGGCTCGCACACTCGAGTCTTTCTTCTCCATGGGGAAGCTCATCGAGATGTTTCCAGCTTGCCCTGCTGCTCAGCCCGCTTCGCTCACCCCTGCAGCCGTACCGATTTCCCGCTTACGTTGGTTAAAAACCTTTTCTTCCAAATTCTTGGGGGAGTTTCTCAGTCCGAATCCTCTAGGTATGCTTCCCATTTAATTGTTTAAAACTCCGCAATGGTCTGTTTCATGTGAACTCAACGCTTGCTGAATTAAAGCTGTGCTCTTTTTGTAAATATGATGTCTTCTCGTGTCATGCTGGGTCGTTGAGTTTGGGCGTTTTTCCTCTCCTCTTTTTTTTTTTTTTTTTTTAATAAAGAAACTCTCTTTTTCTTTAGTGGGAGCATCTGCTGTGATACCTTCACTCGGTCTCCTCTTTTTCACGTGCTTGTGATTTTCCCATGTGGCTCGCCTTCCAGAGGCCGCCGTGTGATGGTCCGTTGTTGGGGCTTGGGGCTGGTTCCATCACTGACCATGTGGGTTCCAGTAGGATCTGTGAGGCCCTGGCAAGGGCAGAAGAGGACTGCTTCCCTTTCCTGTTACCTGACCAAGAGTCCATTTGTCTGCACCTGAGGACAGAGGTGGGGGCAGGAGATGACTGAAGTCACATACGGCCCTGATAGGATCCACTGGCATGCGGCCGCCATGCTGCCTTCTGGGATGTGTGGGTTCAAGCCTGGCTGTCCCTCATGATGTACCCCCATTCCGCATTAATCTCAAGCCACTGTAGCTCGAAGCTCAGAGGTTGGCCTTACTGGGGCCCTTCCACACACACCCCAGGTGGCCTTTCTCTTCGGGCTCGGGCTTGTGCTGGGTCCGCTCTTCCCTCAGTCCAGTCTTGCCCGAACCACGCACTCCCAGACTTTCTCAGGCTGGGAGTCTGCGTATGGCAACCCTACTGGTTTCTGGTACTGACGTAGACTTCTCTGAGCTCAGCCTCTGGTTGTTTCCACAGTCATTTGGGAGGTTCAGGTAGTTTCTCAAATGGTCTCTGTTTCCTCTTTTGAGCTTCAGAGTTCTGCTTTGCAAAGAGGGGGGATCCGTTTCTTTAGAGTCACCAGCAGGAATGCTGAAATGCAACATACCTGCAAGTCAGCATTTCCCAAAATATCTTCGGAGACTGCGCTTCCCCAGAGATGCACCATGAAGCAGAGATCCTGTAGCCAACAGTGTGGGAAACTCCAGGTTCTGTTCTCCCCTCCTAGAGAAGCACACGGAATGCTCTGAGTAGGTCTAAGTGATGAAACCTCTTTATCTTTCTTGAAACTATGCTTCCTAAAAGTATTTGGTCAGAGGAACTTTTTTTTTTTTTTGCCTAAAACTTACTAATATTTCTCAGAGAATATCTTAGAAGCATGCTATGAACAAGTGGCCCGAAGTGCTTGTGGAAGGTGGTTGTTTTCTCCCCTGCATTTGGCAGAAGGCACAAATATGTCTTAATTCATGTGGAGATGTAAGTCCCAGGACAGACTCCACCCAGCGTTACTGAAAAACAGGCCAACTTTCCATGAGTGTCTGCACAGGGTTCGCGCAAGCCCGGGTAAGAAATGAACACACATTTCGGGCCGATGCCAGGGTTTCATCCCAAACAGCGGTTTCCAGTTACATTTCGCTTGTGTGGTGTTTGCATTACTCAGGATTTATTTAGACCTGGCGTTAGCGAAGCATGTTTCCAAAGGAAAGGTGATTGAACGTGGGGCAAAGTGAGTTTGTGGCGCCGATTAGGGAATGACTAGAATCTGTTAAAATGGCTGGAATTATCCCGTTCCTATTAAAACCCACTTTGATAAATGTTGTGGCTCCTGCCAGGAACTGTTCCCTCCTGACACCGTTTCCTCCCGGCCCTGGCATCCTGCCGACGCCGTACGGCCTCCTCGCAGCCCAGTGCTCATCTCCCTGTTCTAATACTAACCACATGGCATCATGGTGATCTGGCTCACCGTGCCCCCGCCAGCCAGTGAGCTCCTGGAGAGGAGCCGGGTCTCATGCACCACTGAATCTCCAGGGCAACCCGGCCACTGAGGAAGAGCTCACGAAGTGTGTCAAACGTGATGGACGGCATGGCCGAACTTCAACCTGGCCTTTGGGCCCAGAGTGTCAGAGCCACGGAGAACCTCGAGTGTCGCCTCGGGCCGGCCCCTCCTGCATGCAGAGGGAGAACCGAAAGCCCGGCCAGGCTCTGCGTCTCTGTGAACCCCACATCTTTCCCCTGCCCTCGGCCCCAGAGGAAGCCTGCAGCCAAACAGAGCTCAGCCACAACAAGAGGCCACCTTTTTGATGAGTTCTGAGGATGGCACCTTCCGCGTCACAGGGAAAGCAAGATCTGGTTGTACTGAGTTCCACATGCTGGGCACTGTGCTCGGGGCTAAGTAGGTATGTTCTCATCCAGGGCCCACCGCTCTCCTTTCACAGATCATGGCTGTTAGGAGTCCCGTTTCCTGCACCGCAGGGGGGCTAGAGGCTCTGTGGTCAGTGGTCAGTACGCAGGAGAGCCAGGATCCCCCAGTCAGGACTCCTGTCCCTCCGGCGCTAGGGCCCTTCATCACCGTCAAGCCACTCTGTTCCCAAGGACTTGTCTTCTGGGGCGCCTAGCTGGCTCTGTGGGTAGGCCACGCGACTCCTGATCTCGGGGTCATGAGTTCAAGCCCCACGATGGGCGTGGAGCCTACTTTAAACAAACAAACAAACAAACACACCCAAGACTGGTCTTATGTTGGTGTCACACGGGGACCACTTTTCCTTTAGAGCATTCTTTCCTGGAACCAGTTTGGCCCCTTGGGGCACTCACTGGGAGGCCTCCACAGCAGCCTGCCTTCCTGACATCCAGACAAAACCCTGTCACCCCCATTTCAAATATGAAGACAGTGTGTGCCTCCCCGTATCGGGGGGCAGGGGAGTAACCCACAGAGCTCAGCTGCTGTGCCCTGAGACACGCTCTCCGAAGGTTACACAGGCTTTCTTTTGTGCCACTTTCTACAAAGGCCCCCATGGGGCCAGCACGCTGTAAGGAGAGACCAGAAGGAGAGCTCAGCCAACCTGGAGCAGAACATTATTATATTCTATCAAAAGTATTTGCCCTTCAGATCATTCGTGAGGATTCTTCCTTGGATGAGCTGCTCCCCAAACAGATTTTGAGATGTGCTTTCGCAGATGGAACGAATGGACCTGAAATTGGTGACCAGCAGGGAGCCTTCTGAGGTTTTGTGAAAGGGGGCCTGAAATCGGGTCAAGGCTGTGCTTTGGTGGGATGTGGAAGTGGCAATGGGGTGGACCGTGGCAGGGGAGGTGGGGCGGGAGGGGTGGGGGGATGCTGGGAGAGCACTGCAGAGCACAGCAACAGGACGGGCGCATGGAGGCAGCCCTGGGGAGGGGGACTGGCGTCCGTGGGAAGAAGGAGCAGCCCTACAGGGGCAGTGGTCCCCGTGACGAAGGTGCCCTGGACGCAGCCAGGTCATAGAGCCTGCAAGAGGCAGATGGCCACGGGCTTGGGTTGCGAAGAACACAGCTTCCAAGGGCTGAGTAGAAGGGGCTCGTTTGGGAGCCGGTTAGGGAAAGGTGAGCAGGGGCAAGTGGGGCCTGGAGTTCATGGGGGCAGAATAGGGAGCGGAAAGTGGGGAGACACCAGGGGGTGAGGGCGCGGGCGGCCGGAGGGGCAGGTGGTGGGGAGCGGTGAGCTGTGAGAGCAGGCGCGGAGGGACGGTGGTGCCAGCCAGCGCCCAGCGCACCCAGGACTGTCGGGGAGGGGGCAGCACCACAGCCCCCCGCGGGCATGGGGACTGGTGGGCGGCCCCGCCGTCTGCACTGGGGTGAGGTGTTAGATTCTAGAAGGCGTCTAGTGGGGTTTGTCATTGGACCTGTGAGCTCTGTGTAACTGAAAGCCGAAAATCACCGTGAAGTCCCGCTGCTAAGGTAGGGAGGGCTAGAGGTTCAGTGTTCTTTGGCTTCCCTTGGAAAACAGCCCACTGCTTTCCATTGAAAGCCCTCCCCCAGCAGGGAAGGTGACAGGGCCTCAGTCTCACAGTGGGCTGGGCCCCCGGTGGGGCGCATGGCCCCCTCCTCCCTTTATGGACAGTGAGGCCGAGGCCTAGAGAGGGGCTGCTGATGGCCCCCCTGCACCTCGGACTGGCTTCAGTCATGCGGCCCCTTGCTGGCCAGCCCTTTGTTTATAGATTACGATTTATTGGAAACAAAGCTCTGTCTTCTGTGTCTAAGTGTAAACAGAAGATATTCATTTATGACTTTCCTTTTAGGCAAAAGAAGATGCATGTAAATTTTCGAGATTGAGGAGCAGTTAATTTGGAAAGCAGTGTTGCAATTTTACCAGGTGCTTTAGAATTAACTTCTAGCATCATCGGGTGCATGTCCTCTTGATGCGAAGGTCAAGGGGTAGAGTTCTAATGTCTGGATTTAAGTACCCCATGCTCACAGTCCTGGCACTGCTGGAGAACGAGGTACCACCTCAGAAAACTTCCCAAGTATGTGCAGCACCCCCCCCCCCCGCCCCCCGTTTAAGTACCAGATATCATCTGCTGGCCTTTTTTATCCTGGTGTCTTTATTTTTTTAAATAACTATGACAAAACCAGCCCATCTTCATTAAAGAAATTTAAAAGGCCTATAAAAATCTTCAAAAAACATAGTAAAAATCACCCACAAACCCAGTTTTTTAAATTTTTAAAAGGTTATGAACTAAAATAAGTCTCCCTTCCTACTCGGGTCCCACCCCCAAGAACCAACTGATAACACCCCCCAGTGCTTCTGATTCTAGGTATTTGTATATATATATATATATAATGGTTGGAGCTCGTTTTGTATATTTTATTACATAGCCTGTTTTTTTAACTTCTCATGGACATTGTAAATACGTTTCCAAGTTAGTACATACAGTGCTACTTCCTTCTTTAAAGTGGCTGCACAGAAAAAGCATTTGACAAAGTACAGCATCCTTTCTTGATCAAAACTCTTCAGAGTATAGGGATAGAGGGTACATATCTCAATATCATAAAAGCCATCTATGAAAAACCCACAGCGAATATCATTCTCAATGGGGAAAAACTGAGAGCTTTCCCCCTAAGGTCAGGAATGCGGCAGGGATGTCCACTATCACCACTGCTATTCAACATAGTATTAGGAGTCCTAGCCACAGCAATCAGACAACAAAAAGAAATCAAAGGCATCCAAATCGGCAAAGGAGAAGTCAAACTCTCACTGTTTGCAGATGATATGATACTTTATGTGGAAAACCCAAAGACTCCACCCCAAAACTGCTAGAACTCATACAAGAATTCAGTAAAGTGGCAGGATATAAAATCAATGCACAGAAATCAGTGGCATTCCTATACACCAACAACAAGACAGAAGAAAGAGAAATTAAGGATTTGATCCCATTTACAATTGGACCCAAAACCATAAGATACCTAGGAATAAATCTAACCAAAGAGGCAAAGGATCTGTACTCAGAAAACTATAAAATCCTCATGAAAAAAATTGAGGAAGACACAAAGAAATGGGAAAGCGTTCCATGCTCATGGATTGGAAGAACAAATATTGTGAAGATGTCAATGCTACCTAGAGCAATCTACACATTCAATGCAATCCCCATCAAAATACCATCCACTTTTTTCAAAGAAATGGAACAAATAATCCTAAAATTTGTATGGAACCAGAAAAGACCCCGAATAGCCAGAGGAATGTTGAAAAAGAAAAGCCAAGCTGGTGGCATCACAATTCCGGACTTCCAGCTCTACTACAAAGCTGTCATCATCAAGACAGTATGGTACTGGCACAAAAACAGACACATAGATCAATGGAACAGAATAGAGAGCCCAGAAATGGACCCTCAACTATATGGTCAACTCATCTTCCACAAAGCAGGAAAGAATGTCCAATGGAAAAAAGACAGTCTCTTCAACAAATGGTGTTGGGAAAATTGGATAGCCACATGCAGAAGAAGGAAACTGGACCATTTCCTTATACCACACACAAAAATAGACTCAAAATGGTTGAAAGACCTAAATGTGAGACAGGAATCCATCAAAATCCTTGAGGAAAACACAGGCAGCAACCTCTTCGACCTCAGCCACAGCAACTTCTTCCTAGAAACATCGCCAAAGGCAAGGGAAGCAAGGGCAAAAATGAACTATTGGGACTTCATCAAGATAAAAAGCTTTTGCACAGCAAAGGAAACAGTCAACAAAACCAAAAGACAACCGACACAATGGGAGAAGATATTTGCAAATGACATATCAGATAAAGGGCTAGTGTCCAAAATCTATAAAGAATTTACCAAACTCAACACCCAAAGAACAAATAATCCAATCAAGAAATGGGCAGAAGACATGAACAGACATTTCTGCAAAGAAGACATCCAAATGGCCAACAGACACACGAAAAAGTGTTCAATATCGCTCGGCATCAGGGAAATCCAAATCAAAACCTCAATGAGATACCACCTCACACCAGTCAGAATGGCTAAATTAACAAGTCAGGAAATGACAGATGTTGGCGAGGATGCAGAGAAAGGGGAATCCTCTTACACTGTTGGTGGGAATGCAAGGTGGTGCAGCCACTCTGGAAAACAGTATGGAGATTCCTCAAAAAGTTGAAAATAGAGCCACCCTACAACCCAGCAATTGCACTACTGGGTATTTACCCCAAAGATACAAATGTAGTGATCTAAGGGGCACCTGCACCCCAATGTTTATAGCAGCAATGTCCACAATACCCAAACTGTGGAAAGAGCCTAGATGTCCATCAGCAGATGAATGGATAAAGAAGATGTGGTATATATATACAGTGGATTATTATGCAGCCGTCAAAAAATGAAATCTTGCCATTTGCAACCATGTGGATGGAACTAGAGGGTATTATGCTAAGCGAAGTAAGTCAATCAGAGAAAGACAAGTGTCATATGATCTCACTGATATGAGGAATTTGAGAAACAAGACAGAGGATCATAGGGGAAGGGAGGGAAAAATGAAAGAAGATGAAACCAGCGAGGGAGACAAACCATAAGAGACTCTTCATCTCAGGAAACAAACTGAGGGTTGCTGGAGTGGAGGGGGGTGGGAGGGATGGGGTGGCTGGGTGATGGACAATGGGGAGGCTATGTGTTATGGTGAGCGCTGTGAATTGTGTAAGACTGACGAATCACAGACCTGTACCCCTGAAACAAATAATACATTATATGTTAATAAAAAAATAATAAAGTGGCTGCACAATATTTCATCAGCCATTCCTCAAATGGGAGCGCTGATGTTGTTTTTAGTTTGGGGCTCCAGCAGAGGATACTGCATGAATGTCCTTGTACAGATTCTTGACCCACGAGTGCTGGTGTTTCTGCAGGGTCATCTCAGCATTGGTATAGCAATGACGTAAGTCCCTTTTCGTGATACTACCATATTTACCCTATAAGGCAGGATGGGAGTGTGTCTGTTTTCCCACATTCCTACCGAGAATGATTCCATTGTTTTGTAAGTTTTGCCAGTCTGATAGTGTCGGGGGGAAGGACATACTTCAAATTGGGTTTTCTTCATTAGCAAGATTGAACATCTTTCCTGGGTGTGTTGACTCTCTCTGTTTCCCCGCAAGTTGCTTGTTCATGATGTATGCCCATTTTCCTGTCGGGTGATGTTTTTCTCATTTACTTAGAGGAGGTCTTTGTAACATTATGCATATTAACCCTCAGCTTATTATATGTTGCAAATATTTTCTTCTAGCCTGCCATGTAGCTTCTGATTTTGTTTGCATTGTTTTTCGTTGCGTGGAATGAATGAGGGACACAGAACATGTTCGCATCTTTCCCTGCTGATTCAGAGCTCTTGTGACAGAGTTCCAGGGCTGGCCAGGGATTAAAAGGACAATTCAGAGATGTCTCAGGGCTTTCCAGCCCACTGCTGTCTCCCCTATGGTGTTGTTTCGTTGGTGGTTTGTTTCAGTTTGTTTCTCTTTGTGCTCCATAGGATGCGCTCTCTTCAAATCCACCGGCTGGTGGCTGACACTTTTTTCTTTGCATTTGCCTGTTTTTATCCTGTCCCCATCGATCACAAATTGCTGTTTCTCATCGTTCGTGGTCTAGACAACCACACACCCCAACTTGCCAGTATCCTGCATAAAAGGGAATAAAACAGGCTGTGGGTTGGGCCCTTTTTTGAGAACAGAGTGCCCAGGCTGTAGTGAATGGCCTTGGGACATCTGTGAGGGAAGCACAGGAACCTCATTCTGGTTGCTGAGATGATAATGGGTCCTTTCCAGATGGATGAGGTGCTTTTATAAGCTTTTGCCTTACAGGAGAGACACCCTGATGGCTTGGGTGCTCAGAGCCTGGGTGTCATGTGTAACCATGCTAGACTCACCATGGCACCACACTGCGTCTCCTTTCCCGGTGCCATCCCGAGCCATCTGTCCCCAGTGTCTGCCAGTCCCACAAGATAGACACGCCCAGTTCTCGCCAATCCTTGTCCATAAAGCCTTCACCAGGATTCTGCCAACTTCCCAGCCACTTGATTGGCGTCATGTTGTACCTAGTATTATAGCTTGTTTGCATCTATTTTCCCTGCTTCTGCAGTGCACCTGGAGGGCAAGGACCACATCGTATGCATTTCTGTGGTATTTAAACCACAGAGCACAGGGCTTAGAGCATAGTAGGGAGCTGGTGAGTGTTTGGTACCTAAGTCTTTTTTTGCGTCTACCGGTCACGCACCCTGCGGTACCTATCCAGGAGGTACCTAGATTTACCAATATCATTATTTAAAATTTTTATTTAATTATTACTTTGAAAGAATTTATGCAACTTTATAAGAAAACACAAAGTAAGAAAACAGAAATGGCAAATCGGTTTTATTTCATGGCCCACTCTGACGGACTGTTTTGGGTCTGCGTCTCTAATGAGTGGGGGAAAAACCCCATGCTCAATTAGTGATGCTTGTCATGGGTACAGGAGGGCATTCTCTCAGTTCATGTGCTGCGTCTGTCATGGTTAAGCCACTAGAAAGGGCAAGAGCATGCACACAATATTCATGGAAGGTGTTACAGGTTGAATTGTGTTCTCCCAAAATTCATATGTTGAAGTCCTAAGCCCCAGTATTTCAGAATTTACCTATTCGGATATAGAGTCCTTGCAGATGTAATTAGCTAAGTGAAAATGAGGTCATACTGAAATATGGTGGGTTCCTAATCCAGTACAACTGGTGTCCTTATAAAAGGGCAAACCAACTATTGGTATAAAGAAACCTATCCTGAGTAACTTTTGGTGAAGGATGGAAATCAAAATGAATCCCTAATTACAAACTATTTTGTAATTAGCAACCACAGCCCCACTCCATCTCAAGACTTAGGGCATGTGGCCAAAACAGTATTTGAAAGAAATCTGTGTCTGGAAATCCTTTCATTATTAAATGTGGAAAAACTAGGAATTTAACTTATGAATTGGGAATTTAGTTTATGAAAATAGAACTTATTTGACCTATGAACAAGGAAAAGAAGAACAAAATACCATGAGCAAACTAAGAAGATGGAGTTAATGAAGAAATAAAAATGAAAAAAATTAAATTTGAAAAGAGCAGTATTGCCCTATTGATGAATAGTTCTTCGTGAAGATTTGTAAAGGAGAAAACCTCTGACAAGTCTAATTCTAATTTTAAAAAAAGAATCAAAATAAATGCATGTTAAGAATGAAGAAATTTATCAGAGAATATGTAAAAACTTATAAACCAACAGTGTGGGTGATTTAGATTAATGCATGTTAAAATCTTTAGGAAGAAAGCTAATTTCTGGGAAAATATGTAACCAAATTTGAATAAAGAAAGGAGAAAAAAAAATCAAAGGTAGGCAAAAAATTGTAAAAACTGACAAAAAATTGCTCTCTAAATGGTAGCAGGCCTGGAGGTTTTATGGGCAAAATATTTAAATACTTCCAGAGTAGAGAAAGAGATGGAAAGTGTACTGCTTTGTTTTTTCAAGTTACACAACTTTGGTAAAAAAACTGTTATTAAGGGTATATTAAAAAAAACAACAACAACCCAAAACTATGAACCCAATTTCATTTGTAAATAAAAGATACTAAGTACAAGTGTTAGCAAATCAAATGAATAGTTATACACAATGATTGCAAGACTGAGTGGTTTAACATTAGAAAATCTGTTAATGTAATTAATTAACCAAAGGAGAAAAACCTATATGACCAAAATTCATTTCAGTTAGTAAATTTTAAAAATAACTTTCTTTATAAACTAATAATAGAACTGGGTTTCCTTAACATAGAATGAATGTTGGAGCCGATCATCAACACCTTAACAGAACGGGAAACTGTTGGACGGGTTCAGATCTTCACTGAGGGGAGGAGGGTAGGGGGAGTGCTCGCTGTCACCCTCACTCAGCATCGCTGTGCAACTTCTACCCATGGCAGTAAAGAAGAGAGAAGGAGGCATAATTACTACTGAAAGGAAGAAAAGAAAGAAAAGGAAGATGAAATTAACATTAACATTTGCAGGTGTTGTGATGCTCTCTGAAAAACCAAGTCCAATCTATGGAAAATCTTTCAGGAGATTGAGTATAGAGCCATTTAGGTAATTCTAAAAAAAGAGAAAAAAAGAAAAAATCACTCTCAGTTAGAAAAACACAACATGAAAAATACCCGTTTATAAAGATAGCAGTGTTGCAACATACATGTTAAAAATATTAACATGAAATATATAGGAGTACTTAAACTACAAAATAATACTGAGGGACACGACTGACCCAGCTAACTGGAGCATCACGCATGGTCTTTGATACAAAGGTTTAGCATTTTAGTTCATTCCAAACCTGTGGATAGATTTGATACAATTTCGATAATTGTCCCAATGAGATTTCTTTTAAGTGAAAGTTAATTCTGAAATTCATATGGGCCAATAAATATAAAAATAGCCAACAAAATCCTGGTAAAACTACTGAGGAGTAATTGCCATACCAGACATGAAAATATGTATGTTAAAGCCTGAATAATTAAAATGTGATAAATTGAACTTAAAAATCAAATTATTGAGCAAAAAGACCTAAAAGAGACCCAGGTCTCTTTAGAAATGTGCTGTTTGATGAAGGAGCATTTTCAGTCAGTGGGAAAAGGAAAAAATGAGTCAGTACATAGTTTGAGGACAACTGACTAATCGTTTAGAAAAACATGAAGTCAAACATATCAAAAATAAATTTCATTATTAAAGATAAATATGAAACTTTAAAAGTACTCTATGAAAATATGGGTGAATATTTCCCATAACTGTAGGGTAGAGGTCATTTCAGAGAATGAACCCCAAAGGCAGAAAGTAAAATCAGAGTAAAATCTAACAGCTTTGATTGTCTGTACTTTAATAATATTCTATGTAAAAACAGATAGAGAAAATACTTTATAGAAAACACACTTAAAAAGAAACTTGCATGGGGCCCATATATTCTTACTATATAAGGAGAGTTTCAAAATCTGTGAAGGAAAAAAACCGCAAACAGATCTTTTGTACAGCAAAAGCCTGCCCAGGCTGTCCATAAAAGAACAAATGGAAAATAAATCTATATCAAATGAAATAAAAGAAAGGCAAATATAACCAATAGTAAAGTACCATTTATGTTCTTTAAGCCAGCAATTTCACTTCTAAGAATTTTATACTAAAGAAGTCCTCTTTATGCTCGGAGACTTTTCTAGAAGGGTGTGTATGGTTGCATTACTTAGGTGAGCAACAAGTTGGGGGCACCACACAGTGAAGAACCATAGAAATGGGGTCGGATGAATCACGGTGCATCCATATGAAGGAAACATGAAAAACATGTTCTAACACATTGACAGATTTTCCCAGTAAGTTCTAAAGTTTCCAAATCAGGTTACAAAACAATATAAGGGGGAAAAAAAAAGACATCTTATTAGACACATACACACACCGCAAAGAGCATAAAGAGTATTAACATAATTAATGTTAATTTGAACATTTATCTTTAATTTTTCTAGTTTCTACACTTGCTCCAGAAAAACTGGACAAATGTTTACCAAAATGTCACCTTTGATATATTTTTTTTTTGGTGGGACTTTTGAATGGCTCCTTACTCACTTCAATGCCACCTCTTTTTTTTTTAATCATTTTTTTAAAGATTTTATTTATTTATTTGACAGAGAGAGACACAGTGAGAGAGGGAACACAAGCAGGGGGAGTGGGAGAGGGAGAAGCAGGCTTCCCATGGAGCAGGGAGCCCGAGGCAGGGCTTGATCCCAGGACCCTGGGACCATGACCTGAGCCAAAGGCAGACGCTCAACGACTGAGCCACCCAGGCGCTGCCCTAAGGCAGACACTTAATGACTGAGCCACCCAGGCGCCCCTTTTTTTAATTATTTTTTTTATACCAGCTTTGTTGAGATATAATGCACATATCATCAAATCTTCAGTAAATCCGAACTTCCTTAAAGGACTGGGTTCTTTACGTGCCTACGTCACCCATTTAGAGTGTATAGTTATTTGGATTTTGGTGCATTCAGTTAGTTTTGCAACTGTCACCATAATTAATTTTAGGGTATTTCTGTCACCACAGTAAGAAACTCCATACACAAGGACAGCTAGTGCCATTCCCCCCGAGGCCTTGGCACCCGCTTTCTTTATCTACAGACGTGACTAGTCTGGATGTTTCCTCTAGACTCATGGGGTGTGTGATCTTTTGTGTCTGCCTTCTTTCCCTCAGCCCGATGCTGTCGAGGTTCATCCACACTGTAGCGCGAGTCAGCACTTGCTGTTTGTGGCTGGAGACTATTCCAATGTATGGAGTTGCCCCCATTTTTTTAATCCGCTGATCAGTTAATAGACATTAGGGTTGTTTCCGCTTTGGGGGGCTATTGGGAATAGTGCTGCCGTGAGCGTTCATGCACAGGTTTTGTGTGGGCGGGTGTTTTATTTCTCTTGGACGTACAGCTTGGAGTGGAACGGCTGGGTCATACGGTGCCCTGGTGGTTAACCTCGTGACAGAGTGGCCAGACTGTTTTCCAGAGCCCTGGCACCATTTTACATTCCTGCCAGTGGTGTACAGGGCTTCAATTTCTCCACGTCTTTACCAACACTTGTTCTTGCATTTTTCTCTATTGGAGTCATCGTAATAGGTGTGAGGTGGTATCTCACTGTGGTTTTGATTGGCATTTCCCAATGATTCATGATGTTGAGCATCTTTCCATGTGCTTATTAGTCATCTGTGTATCTTCTTTGGAGTAACGTTCAGATCCTTTGCTCCTTTTTACTTGGAATATCTGTCTTTTTATTGCTGGGAACTAAGTCAAAACCATGTTTAGGGATCATGTATTACTTGAGAATATTGTACAAGGAACACTTGGAAATCAAATATCCGGATGATAACCTGAAGATTGCTCAGTACTGCCTCAGAATGGAGTGTGATCCCCAGTCTTTCCTCCTGCCGATGCCCACACCCGCCCCTGCCTCCCCGCCTGCCTCCCTGCACTCAACCTCAGCTGCCTCCCACAGGTTCACCTGCTCTTAGATCCAGGCGGCGGCCCAAGGGGGCTGTGTCAAGGCCACCTGGACAATCATGTGGCCCTCTGGCCTCATCACCATCCCTTCCCTGGGGAAGCTGAGCCCAATGCCCTGAGAGAACCTTCAGACCTAAAGAACCCAGTCCTTTAAGGAAGTTTGGGTTTACTGAAGATTTTCTGGAAATTTCACACATGCACACTCGGATCTCATTCACAAAATGACTTGCCCACATTAAGGCCAAAACTACAGATATAGCAAGTTGCAACTTTTCCACTTCATTTCTGCAAAGCCAAGGAATTATTTTAACATTACTTTACTTGGTACTTTATTTGGTTGACACCAAGCCTCTTCTGTAAGCTATAGTAAGCCTGTTTGTATGCATCCCTGACTGGTGTCTTGGGGCCCCCTCCTCTGTGCTTCTAGGCTGACGCCCCCTTCTGATTGGGACTCATTTCATTTCATTGATTGGCATAAAACCAACAGCATTTTAGGGGCACCTGGGGGGCTCAGTTGGTTAAGCGTCTGCCTTTGGCTCAGGTCATGATCTCGGGGTCCTGGGATCGAGCCCTACGTCAGGCTTCAGGCTAGGTGGGGAGTCTGCTTCTCCCTCTCCCTCTGCCCTTGCCCCCCCATCCCTACTCACTCTCTCTCTCTCTCTCAAATAAATAAATCTTTAAAAAAAGAGCTAGCATTTTATTCTCACAGGCTCTGTGGGTTAGAGACTTAGGGTGTAGTAAGGACAGCTTCTCTCCGCTCCACAGTGTGTGGGGCCACCTGTCTAGATGTCACACAGTGTCACTTCCCCTGTATTTTATTGATGAAAGTAGTCATGAGGGAATCTAACTTCAACCCTTGATGGAAGGTACATAAAAGAAATAGTGGCTGTTTTTTTTAATCTGCAAAAGTTACCCATCAACACTTGTTAGATGAAGAATGAATTCACAAACAAATTGTGACATCTCTAGTAGATGGGGTTGTATATTAGCCAATGAGAGCCTTAGCTTGCAGAATCCCTCTGAACAGTTGGACTGAGGAGAACCTACCATCCTTCATGCCAGCTACATCAGAGAGTTCTTCACACAGTCCCCTCTGTTCCCCACTCTGGCCTGTGGCGTTGCATCTTGATCCCTAAGTATGGCAGACACACATTGGTGCCCACTGCCTTCTTTGCCCACAAACTCACTATTACCAGCAACTGGGGAATGAGGGCAGAGAAGTGGGGAGGAGGCGGATACCCAGGCCCTGGGCTGGGTGCTTCATGCCCATCATCTCCTTCAGCCCTCACAACATGCCCACGAGGTGGGATTTTTATGCCCACTTCCAAGGGTCAGAGGGTTAGGTCACTCCAACAGACACCTCGGGCACCCAGCCCTGGTCTCAGCCCCGGCTGCAGCAGACCGTTCCACGGGAGCTCAGACTCCCCTCTGGCTGACAGCATTCCCCCATCAAGATGTGGCACCTTTCTACTTTCTGCACCAAGGACTTCCCTGAAAGGGATCACGTTTGGCCCAGTTGTGAGCAGAGCCCAGAGTGTGGAGGCTGTAACCCTCATCTTGGCTTTTCTTCCCCTCCGTCTCAGTCCCCTCACTTCCTCACGCTCTCTCCCTGGCTTCCCTCCACCCTGAGGGAAACCATCCACCCCGAGGTCCTGGTTTCAGGCTCTGATTTGGGACAAACCTAAACCAACATACTCCCTTGGCCAGTTCGCAGGAAAAACTAGGATTTGGACTGATGAGTCCATGAAACCTGAAGGATGGCATGCGACAAGTGGCCCCTAGAGCCTTTACACTGACAGCCGAAACCAGTGGAAGAAGACGGGGGTGGGGGAGAGCAGGGGTTAACGGGCGCATGGGACAATCCCCTACAGTCACTGTCTTCCTGCTGCCCTCTCTTAAATGATTCTCTTCATCAAGGCATGCCCGAACAGTCAGTGAATGAGGACATGAATCCTTGGATTAAATCTTCTAACACTCTAACTTCCTTCTGAAGTCATTTTTGGAACTTCGATCCTTGACAGTAGATGCTCTACCAGCCCTGACCCCATGGCATGGAGCAGCCTCTCCCGGGCTGGATGTCGAGGTGTCACATGGATTGGATTTAACACCGGCTAAGATGGAGGTCCCCCCCGACTCCGTGACCTTTGCTTCTGGGTGAGGTACTATCAGTGGCACATACGGTACTAGAACTTTCCACTGAGTGAAACCCAAGAATAGGGATCTTGCCCCCAAGAGGATTTAAAAACCATCATAAGATCAAACAAGCCTGAACATAGAGCTTTATATTTAAAATGTATTTCTTCTAAGCAGCCTATAGTTGGATCTTGAAAGATATTTCACTTGGTCTAGATTTCTAAGTAGAGGGTTTTTTTTGGTCTCTCGATATTTTAAAATACATCTTCTCACTTGCATTATTTCTGACAAATCAGCTGTCATGTGCATCATTGTTTCCCTATATGTCATCGTGTCTTTTCCCCCTCTGGTTGCTTTGAAGATTTTATCACTGCTTTTGAACAGTTTATGCTGTGCTCTGGTGTAATTGCCACGGTTCCTGTGCTTGGGGTTCGTTAGGCTTCTTGTGTCCGTAGATTCATAGTTTGTATCAAAGTTGAAAAGTTTCCAGCTATTAGTGTTTCAAATATCTTTCTGTCTGCCTTCTCTCTCTTCTCTTTGGAGACCCCAGTTGCACACACACCAGGGCACTTGAGGTTTCCATAGCTCATGCACCAATGAGCATTTCACTTAAAAATTCTTACTGTTTTTCACTTGGCATCATTTCCATTGCTATGTTTGCAAGCGCACTAATCTTTATTCTGCCACGTTGCATATGCCATCCATGCATCCCGTGCACTTTTCATCTCACGCAGTGTCGTCTCCACCTCTAGGAATTTGATTTGGGTCTTTTATATATCTACCTTGGCTCTACTTAGCCGTTGGAACTATGGAATACCGTTATAAAACCAGTTTCAATGTGTTGGCTAATTCCAAGATCCGTGTCACTTCTGCATAGTTCTGCCTGGTTGATTTTGTTTCTTATTATGGGTTATATTCTCCTGCTTCATTACATGCCTGGTAATTTTTTATCTGGTGGTAGACATTGTGACATTTCAGTTGCTGGCTTGGAAACTCTGAAGGCAGGAAGTTGGGGCAATCGTAGGGCTTATTTGTTTCCCATCTCAGAGAATGCTGCTGTTCATCGCCTCATACACACGGTCTTGAAAACCACTATTTCTTATACCTCTTTGTCTCTGGTTGTTTCGGGCAGGAAGGTAAATTGGCTGGAAGCATAACTGCCATTGTGATTATTTTTTAAATGCTTAGCCAAGGGCACCCTTCTTATGGAGAGCTGTCAGCACGACCCACACCTTACTTCCCAAATGCACGGCCTTCAGTTCCAGGAAGCCACCTTCTGTTGTGTCCAGTATAGATGAAATGGGGTCGTGGCAGAGGTCATACCTGGTGCACTGTGGGAAATAGCCTCCAGGGGATGCAGACAGTCTGAAGCATATTCAGAAAAGTGACACGGAGAAAGGGAGACTTAGACCATTTTCGAAGGAAGACCAGTTAAATTGACACAGGATGTCAGGCCACGAAAGAAATAGACTCAGGAAAATAATGTGCCCTTTATTTGTCTAAAGGGCAAGTGCAAAGGCAGGCCTAGGACCTGTAGATGAAATGTTAAAAGAGATGGATGATCATATGGGGATGTGGTGACCATCCCGTCACTAGAGAAGTTCCTGCTTCATGCTCCTTATCGTGCGACCTTGGCTTCCTGTGTGCCCTTGGCAATGGGGGCTTCAGTAGCATGTCTGCGTTCCACAGAAGGAGGAGCTTTCCTGAGAGCCTCACTCGAGGACTTCTGCTCACACCCCACAGGCAGAGCTGTGTCCCTCTAACTGGGTGGACACAACGTCACTCCCAACAAATCAGGGTTCCGTCATCATGGAAGAGGGAGAGGATGCACATCAGGCAGGTCACCAGCTGTGTTCTCTGCAGGAGAGGAGACAGAGGAACAGGTTTTGGCAGGAAGATTTGGGCAGTGTTGAGTTTGAAGGGCCTGAGACAGAGGCAGATCTTGTTAGGAGGCACGTGGAGTCAGGATCTGGAACTGCAGAGGCAAATCTAGTTGGGGGGCAATCTTGGGTCTTGTTGATGTGTAGTGAGAAGTAGAGGCAGCAGGGAAAGGATCAATAGACAAGGCTGGGAGGACCAAACTCAGGCATGACAGCATGGGCGGTGGTGGCTCCTAAGGCTGGTCTGTGGACCCTGGCGCCCCGAGATGGTCTCAGGGGTACGCAGCACTTAACCTGCTTTCATCCCGGCACTAAGATGTTATGCACCCTTTCCACTTACTGCTGGTGCCTAAGCATCGGTGGGGAAAACCTGCTGGAGCCTCAGCATGCGTCAGGACTATGGCACCAAACTGCCCTCGTGGTCATTGGATTCTTTATCACCACACACTTGCAGCAAAAAATAATTTCAGAACTTCAAAATGCTGGTTTCACTTAAGTATGCCCTTGATGAAGCTGTAAAAAGTACTAATTTGAATGAACCCCGAAATGGGAAGTGTGCGTAAAGTGACTTCTGGTTGTGTCAAGGAAAAGCACATGCACAGTTGATTGAGTTGTGAGCTAAACTAGTTGCTTCTTTTATGAAACACCATTTCTTACTTGAAAGGATGACAGACCAACCAACTATGGTTATTTGAACTTGTGCGTTTGGCAAAGATATTTTCACAAAAAGTTAAAATGAGCCTGTCACATCAAGGAAAATAATTGACAGTATTTGCTGTCAGTGATAAAATTAAAGCTTTCTAGTGAAAATCTGAATTTTAGAAAACTTGTATCCACCACCATGGTCTTGACCAATACTTAGAACTGTTTCTGATGAAATGCATGGTGATATGAGCAAGTGTGATTTTAAAAATATTTATTGTAATGTGTCGGCATTTAGATCCATATAATTTGATGAACCAGTATTTTCCTAGTGACCAATACATCGTGTTCAAACTCCTGTGTTAGTAAAGGATCCAGTCCAAGTGTTAGACCAATCTATTTTAATGTAACAGAATATTGAAAAATTGACTGATACGGTTTTGGATTTCACATTGCAATTAACCTTTAAGAAACAATCCCTTGTCAAGGCTTAGGAAAACATCAAAGAAGAATATCCACAATTATCTGGAGAAACTTCTTCCTCCCCCAGCTTCCTGTCTATGTGAGGACACATTTTCTTCATGTACCACAGGTAACACGATCCATTGTAATAGACTATATGCACAGCAGGTGTGAGAATCCAGCTGTCTCCTATGACACAAGGCATTAAATCGATCTGCAAAAATGCCAAACAGTGATTCAGTAATAATTTCTCTTTCGAAAAGGTAACTTATTTGTAATGGAAAAACCCTTGAGACATTTCCAGTAAGATGAGAACCAAGGCAAGAATGCCCACTCTCTGCCACTCTTCAACATTGTAAGAGATACTAGCCCATCCCATTAGAGAAGTCAGAGGCAAACACGTGTACAAAAGAAGGAAACTACTTCTTTTCAGTTAAGGCTAGCACCCCTGCAGAAGCCCAGCGGGCCACTAATAAAACTAACTGAAATAGTAGAATAATTTGGCGAAATAGCACACCACAGTATTAACATACAAAACCCACTAGTCCTCCTATACATAAACAATAAACAAAGTATAACGGTAGAGGAAACCCCATTGACTATAGCAACAAAAATGATTAAAGGCTTAGGAATAATTTTAATGAGTATGCAAAATACAAGTATATGTGAGGAAAATTTTTAAACGCTCCTGAAAGGCACAAGAGCGGCCTCAAACAAATGGGAAAACATCCCCTGTTCTTGGGGAAGACAATTCAGCATCATAAAGATGTCAGTTCTCCTGACGTTAATTTATAAATTTAATGCAAGCCAAATAAGAAAACCAGCAAGCTATCTGATGGAGTTAAATAAGATGATACTGAAGTTAATGTAAAAAAAAAATATATATATATATATATATATATATATATATCTGAGAATAGCTAAGAAAACACTGAAAAACTGTAAGAGAGTAACAGCCCCACAGATACTGAACCCTACCATAAAGCCTCTATAATTAAAATTGCATAGTATCAATGCTTAATAGACAACTGGCCAGTAGAATAGAAGAGAAAGTCCAGAATTATCTCCAAATACATGTGGGGCTTTAGTATGTGATAAAAGGGGACACCTCGGTCACTGCGCTGTGAACAGACGTGCCGTGGACAGCCATTCCGTTAAAGATAAATTAGATCTGCATCTCACGCCCGACACGAGAATAGCTTCACGTGGATTAGGGAATGTAAATGTAAAAAGCGAAAGCATGAAAGTGTCAGAGGAAAACACAGGTGAAACCTTGGTGTAGGAAATGGCTTTCTAGGACTCCCTCAAAGAGCTTGCTGGTATTTTAATAACAAACGTAATACAAGAGAAGATTGATAAATCCGACTACATAAAAATTATAAAGTTGTTCAATCACCAGAAGCAAAGTCAGAAGACAGGAGACCAACTAGGAGAACATATTCACTACAAGGACTCAATATCCCTTAATATGTGACGAGCTCTTGAAAATTGAGGGGCAAAGGACCAAAATCCCAACAGGAAAATGGGGATGAGACAGAACAGACAATTCATTAAAAGACAGGATATAAAAATGGTCCTCGCACACATGAAATAATGTTCAAATCCGTAACAAGAGAGAAATGCCAATTTAGACAATACCGGAAAAATTAAACTGTGACAGTCTATCCTGACCGAGACAGCAGGGAAATAGGCCTCGCGGACCCTGTTGTTGGGAAAGCAAACCGGTACCCCCCTTCTGGAGGGAAATTTGGCAACACTTGACAAAACTACCTATTTTCCTACTTTGCAGCCCGGCAGGCCCACCTGGTGTGGGATTGGAGAGGTGTATCTCTGGGCGGATCCGCAGGTACACTTCCAGTCACGAGAATACACAGGCACGACCTGAGAAACACCCGAGTGCTCATAGGAAGGTGGTTGAATGAGCCCTGGTAGACGCGACACTCTGCGAATAGTTAGGGAGCGCGTTCCGGGACGCGCTGTGAAGTGAAGTAAGCTAAGCCCCAGAGAGTATCTGTGGCACACAGCCCCTCGTAGCAGAAAGGAGAGAAGGTACAAGAATATACAGATATATGCTCCTTTGTGCAAAAAAAAAGAACACAGCAAGGATAAAGCAGAAACTCCGGGGACTGGTCACCTACGGGGCTGGATGGGACAGTGCAGGGGTGGACAGAGGGACAGTGCTCTGGCTCCTAGAACCACAGGCGTGTTTCCTGCCACTCCACGGTCTGCAGCGATGGGCTCCCGCCGTGCTTGCGCGGTTCTGTCCCTGGGAGCCTTTGTGACGTGGTAGGCAGGGTGAAGGGTGCTTGCTTCCCACGGCTGTCAGAACCAACTGCAGCTGCTTGAGAACCTTGCCCCGTGAGCAGCCCTGTGCCAGGCCCCTGCTGCATGGAGCGGAAGACTCTTTCCTGACCAAAGAACACGGGGGATTGTTTAACCAAGTCCTGCCCACCCAGAGCACTGGTTTTCTTTTCTTTTTTTTTTTAAGGATTTTATTTTTAAGTCATCTCTACACCCAATGTGGGACTCGAACTCACAACCCCGAGATCAAGTGTCGCAGGCCTCACCGACTGAGCCCGCTAGGCGCCCCCGTAGAGCGCTGGTTTTCAGTGCTCAGTACCCATCACCCGTGTCTCCTTTCTAGCCTTGTACAGGAAACATTTACATAACCGGAAATGCCCGCTTACACTTCTTAGCTATAAAGATTTCCTAATGTTTTGGCCAAACCTTGCAAAATGAATAATGGGCATTTCTTCTTCCGTGAGTTCCTGTGCCCTGTGCCCAGATGCAGATGCGACGGCCCGGGAAGGTACCAAAGGCGTCAGGCAGGGAGAGGGGAGCGGGACAGGAGCGGGCACCGGTTAACTCACTGGCTGCCTTCCAGACCCCGGGTGGTCCGCGTGGATCTGTATTTTGGATTGCACAGATAAAACCGAGGGCGCTCTTGCCCCTTTGCCACCCACCTTGGGCACTTAGTGGATGACGCTGGCTTTTCTCTTTCCAGGAATGACCATCCCCGAGGAGGACGCTGAGGTGGGACAGGGCAGCAAGTACTGCCTCGTGGCAATCGGAAGACTGCAGGTGAGGCCGGGGTGCGACTCTGCGGGTGCAGACGGGGCTCCTGAGGCCGGGGCGCGGCTCTGCGGGTGCAGACGGGGCTCCTGAGGCCGGGGCGCGGCTCTGCGGGTGCAGACGGGGCTCCTGAGGCCGGGGCGCAGCTCTCTGCGGGTGCAGACGGGGCTCGTGGGGCCGGGGTGCAACTCTCTGCGGGTTCAGATGGAGCTCCTGAGGCCGGGGTGCGACTCTGCGGGTTCAGACGGGGCTCGTGGGGCCAGGGTGTGACTCTCTGCAGGTGCAGATGGGGCTCCTGAGGCCGGGGCGCGGCTCTCTGCGGGTGCAGACGGGACTCGTGAGGCCGGGGCGCGGCTCTCTGCGGGTGCAGACGGGGCTCGTGGGGCCGGGGCACGGCTCTCTGCGGGTGCAGACGGGGCTCGTGGGGCCGGGGCGCGGCTCTCTGCGGGCAGAACCACCTCGGTGTGGATGTCCCCTCTCCAGGTGACCAGCTCTCCCGTGTGTATGGACATGAGCGGGATGTCTGTGCCCACGGAGTTCTTATCCCGGCATAACTCTGATGGGATCATCACGTTCGTGGACCCGAGATGCATCAGCGTGATCGGCTACCAGCCCCAGGTAGGTGGTTCTGAGCTCATGGCAGTGGGCTAGAGATTTAACTTTCCTTAAAATGCACTTCTGTCTCTCAGTTGTTCGAGATCCAGCAGAATGATGGTGTAGGGGACATGGCATAAAAATCCAGATTCCTGCCTGGAGAGTCATGTCCTTCCAAAGCAAACATTGGGTCCAGCTGCCCTGCTTAACGGTAACTCTTCAGTTTTGGCCCCAGCCCTCCTGTCTGTCTGCCGGTTGCCCACAAGTCACTTAAACGCTCAGTGAGAACGGGGCTCTCGGATCAGTTAACTTAGATGAACACCAGACAGGACACCTCCTTCTTGCAAACTTAAAAAAACTATTAATGCGATAGACTCTGAAACGTCTTGAGAAAAGATGTTCACTTAATTTCGCCTAATCCCTTGTTCTCAGATGTATTTGAAACCTGTGTCTACAGGGGCATATTTTCAGGTCTTTGTTCCAGATCTTTTTTAAAAAAGTGAGCATCGTAAGAAACACTAAAAGGCAGGAGAAATTAATCTAGATTAAAATAAACCAAAGAGAGGGGCGCCTGGGTGGCTCTGTTGGTTAAGCATCTGCCTTCGGCTCAGGTCATGATCCCGGGGTCCTGGGATTGAGTCCCACGTGGGACTGCTTCTCCCTCTGCCGCTCCCCCTGCTTGTGCTCTCTCTCTCTCTCAGTCAAATAAATAAATAAAATCTTTAAAGAAATAATAATAAGCCAAAGAGAGAAAAACCACAGTATGCAGTGTGAGAGCCTTCGTTGGGTCCTGGAGCTGAAGACAGGTAGCCGGAAAAGGCATTTGGAGGATAATCGAGGGAATGTTAATGTGTTTTTTTAGGTGTAATATGGAAATGTTTGGGTTTTGGAGGATGTCATTTTTTTGAGATACACACTTCGGAGACAGGTGTCCTACTGTCTGCTACTTCCAGATGATTCAACAAGAGCTTTTTCAATGTGTGTGTGTAGATACGAAGAGATTTCATTTATATATACTTTCATAGTTTTCATTTATTAATATTTACATACATACGAAAGAAGGAAAAATGCAGATGTGATAGTCTAGGTAAAGGATATTCAGGTGTTTATCACATGATCCTTTCAACTTTCCCATAGATTCAAATTTCTTCCAAAATAAAAAGCATTTAAAAAAAGGAAGGAAGGAAAAGATCTCTGTTCTGAGGAACAAAATCTGGGATACGTTGATGTGGGTATTTCACGTACATGTATTATTTTAGAACTAGGACACAGTCCAGGGGTGCCCAGCCGGCTCAGAAGAGCACACGGCTCTTGATCTCGGGATGGTGAGTTCGAGCCCCATGTTGGGGTAGGGACTATTTAAATAAATAAACTTAAAAAAAGAAGAAGACCTAGAAACAGTCCAAATTGAAATATTGGAACCATTCGTATAATTCTACATCTCTAGATTCATGCAAACTTGAGATTCTTGGAAGGAGGGAGGGGGAAAATTAATCAGTTTCCAAAGTCACCATAACCGTGGCTGGCAGAGTATTTCCAGATCCATTTACCCACCCGCACCTTCCATGAGCACCGAGATGCTTCTTGGCACACAGACGAGACCGCCCTCCTGCTGTCCACGTCAGCTCCATTGCCGGTTTGGGTTCCGATCCATGAATTCAATTCGATCCTGTGCTGCCTAAGCCACATCCAGCGGGACCCCGTTCCTGTCACATGTATGGCGCTTCCTTGCGACGGTGTCTCTGATCCCGGTTGGTTTTTGTCCAGGGCTCGTGCTAGGTGTTCTGAGTAAGAAATAGGGGGGTGAAGGTCGGTACGGTTACCGATCGGTCCCAGCGTCTATCCAGCCACCAGACAGCTTCCATTTCTGCATTTCAGCAATTCCAGTTTTCATCGGCAGGCACGTCTGTCCTCGTGCTATTGTTTGCTTTCTTTTTATGTTTATTGAAGTACGTTCATTACAGTGTGCCTCTCAGCGGCAAGCAAAATAGAATTGCGCTCTGAAGTGACCCAGCGCCCCGGGGGACGAGAATGGGTAGGAGCGCCCCGGAGGAACGCAGGCAGGGTCCAGAAGCCGGCTCCGTCATCGGCCCAGGGGACGTCCTGCGGCCGCTCGCCCCCGAGGATGGGGAGCTAAGGGACGCGGGGTGAAGGGGTACCGGACCACTGCTGTCCGACAGCGATGCATCCATAATGGGAGGCGGCATCGCGGGTTCTCACAGCTTGTCTCTTTCTTCAGGATCTTCTAGGAAAGGACATTTTGGAATTCTGCCACTCCGAGGATCAGAGCCACCTGCGTGAGAGCTTTCAGCAGGTACCACGAGCGCCCGCCGACGGCTGACGTAGAACCGGGGCCCGGGCAGCGGGCCGGCAGGGTGCGCCAGGCAGGCTGCATAGGGCCACCCAAGGCGTCAGGCAGGGACCCCGCGGCGAGGGGCTCCCAGTCGCGTGGGGAGGGCAGACCCGTCAGGAAGCCGCGCCTGTGTCTGGACGAAGGGCAGGCGATGGAGACGTTAATGGTGCGGGGACGAGGCAGGAAGTCTCACGGGGGAGGGAACCGTTGGGCTGGGATGCACCCGCCCCCAAGACAGAACATTCCAGACTGATGGCCGGCACCCGGAGATGCAGAAGAACGTGGCGTATTAGGGAGTTACGCGTAGCCCCTTGGGCTGGAGTGACACTTACCGCCGGGCAGGGAGGAGGGGGCCCACGTAGAGGCTGCTGAGGCCACGCGGAGGACTTGAAGTTCTCCCCGCGTCGTTTACGGGAGGGCTCCTCTGAGGACCGCAAGCAGAGCAGTGTTTTTGAAAGTTTTGGTAGCGCGGACATGTGGAGAGCAAGTGTGGGAAACCCTTGGAACAAGGGGCACAGCGTGGCTGTGGAGGAGGTGAGGGGTGGGGTGCGGAGGGGCGGCCTGAGGGGACCGGTGTGGGCCTGGTGGCGCTCTGGGCGGACAGCAAAGGGGAGCCTGGAAGGGAGGCCGCCCGCTGCTGCATCACTGAGCATCACCCCCGTCACCCCCGTGAGCTGCCCGGTGCTGAGCACCTGTTCTGTGTTGCGCTCGGCTGCGGACACCTGTGTGCACACCGCACGCTTGTCCTGGGCAGGGGGCATCGTCACCATCATGTCACGGGAGAGAGAGGGGAGGGCCTAAGACCCTCCTGGCAGACGACAGGTGCGGGGAGAACCAGGGGTCTGAGGGCCTGTCCCCTCCTGGCAGACGACAGGTTCCTCCTCCGAGGCCTCGGGAGCTCGCCGGAGCCCCAGGAAAGAGAGGACCAGACGGTGTTGCAGGACGAGGGCCTTTGAGATCCGTTCTAGGAGGGGATGATAGTCTCTCGTTCATCTGACGGAACAGGCCCTTGACCTTGAGCTTACAGTGTTTTAGATGAGCCCCTTGATGGCCAGTTCCCTGGACACCCACTGCTCCGTTCCCGCCCCACGTCGGGGCAGCTCTCTGAGCCCCCCGCTCCGCCTCTCCAAGCCCTGCGCCCTCGGGCTCGGTCCTTGCCTGCCTTCTCTCCCGTTCTCCCTGTAGCGTCTCCCTCGGCGACTTTACCCGGGGGACACAGCATAGACCGTCTCTGGCCCCCCAGTGCCCCCCCCTTGCACAGGCCCGGAGCCGAGCTACGGTCGGCCCTCCTGCTCTGGTCTCGCTGCCCACGTGCGGCCCTCACGTCCGCTACCCCCTGAAGCCGTGTGCAGCCGGCCCCTTCTCCCTCTGCTCCTTCTGCCGACCCCGGCCGGGCCACCCGCTCTCACTTCCAGCAGTGTGGCAGGGTCCTTGCCAGGCTCCCTGCTTAACTCTTGCCCACGCCCCGCCAGTCGGGAGACGTGAGTTTGGCTTCGCCACGTCTTTGCCTGAACGTGCCAGCGGTGTCCCAGAGCCCCTGGAATCCGATCCAAGCTCCGTACCTCGGCTGCAAGCCCAGGATGACCCCACGTGTCTTACCCGCACTCGTTCACGGCACCTGGTCTCATGGGTCTTCTGGTGCCTTGAACACATCATGCTGTTTCCCACCTCAGGGCCTTTGCACATGTTCTCTCCGGACTAGAATGCAGTCCTGTCACTCTTCCCAGGACCGACATCTTCTTGATTAGGTTTTAATTCCTGTCACCTCAGAGATGCTGTCCACAGCCACGCCGGTCAAGAAGGCCCCCCACCCTCCTTCTCAGCCTCTTGTTTTTCCTGCACAACTGTTGCAGTTTGTAATTGTTTTGTTTGTCCGCTGAGTTCCCCTCTCCCCCACTGCGACGTCAGCTCCCTGTGGGCGGGTGCCATGTCTGTCCTTTTCACCATCATGCCGACCACCGAGTGAGGAGCTTGCTCGTGGGTGAGCGGCTCTTAATAAAGTGCTCTAAATGGACGGTGACTTCCATTCTGGAAGGACGTGAACTGAGCATGGTTGAGCGTGGCCAGAGTGCATCTTTCATGCCTCATCTTTGCCAAATACGTGGAGATTATTCTAGATGTTGGCCTGGGTCAGCTTCCCTTTTCTGGATCTGTAGAAATGAAGCTGTAGCAGCAGTGGGCCTCCCTACACGGTTAGTGACCAGCCAGACCCCTGGTCCCACACGGCCTCAGGTGATCCTCAGCCCACACCGTCCGTCGTCCGCCCCACTCTTCACGGTGGACACCGGGACGCAGAGAGTTCCGGTCGCCTGCCCCGAGTCCCCCAGCAGGGCAGTAACAGAGTGAGGGCTGGAGGTGCCCCCTTCCAGCACATTCCCCTGTCACCACTCACACAGGCCTCTCCGTCGGACAGCACGCCGAGGCTTTACCCTGCTGACGCCGTCGGAAGCTGGGTGGTTTTGGACAGAAACAGGAGGAATGTAAGCCCAGACCCTGAGTGGCACCAGCTCACAGACCTCTCGCCCTGGGTGCGGCCACCTCACGGCAGGCGGGAGATGAAACCAGAGCTGCTCCTGAGAGCCCGCGGCCCCACGGTCACAGAACTCAGCGGGCCGGGGCCATGCGGCCACGGGGACATCCTGGAGCGCCGGCCTTGGCCCCTCGCATGTGTTCTTTGGGCCCCAGCCACTGGGGGACGAATGTTGATAAAGGGAAGTGGTTTATTTTTGCAGAAGCGCGGAGGGGGCTGTGTCAGCTCAGAGTCAGCCTTGGAACTCTCTGGATTTAAACCAAAGCATCTGAGGGGCCCGGACGTGAGACCCTTAGAGTGCCATCAGGTTCCTGAGGAATTTGGGTTTGGTGGGGTGGCCTGTGCCCGCGCAGGGGCCAGGAAACCCGAGTCTGCTCTTGGCTCCACTCTTGGACCCTCGCCGGCTTACCGTTTACCCGGCAGCCAGGGAAGAGTGGGACCCAGCGAGACCCAGGCCCGGGGCAGGGTCCCACTGCCCCCTCTGCTCTCCTCTTGCGAGCCTTCCGCCATGGAGCCGTGTTCACGAAGCAAGGGGCAGGCCGGCCTGGGTGGTCTCCTGACACCTGAGTTCGGCAGGATGGAGGGATCCTGGTGCGGCCCTGCCCCACCCGTGCCTCTGGCCTCCACCACGGCCCAGGTTCCCATACACAGAGCACATGCCTCCTGCCAGGGAGCTTCACTCGCCGACGATGTACCCACCTACCCGCCTTCCAGGGAGTTCCGAGCCCCGCCTCCCTCAGGAACCCTCTCTGGACCCCATGGCGTCCTGGTGGCCCCTGCCTCTTGATTGTGTGGTTCTGGGCGGGGACTCGGCCTGCCCTCTCTTCCTCCTCGGCCGAAGGAGTTCATGGAGACAGTGGGCCGTGGGGTCAGGAGATCCAGGACCCCGTCCTGCCTCGGGCACGGCTTAGCGGGAGGCCTCGGCGGCATATTTAACTCCTTTGGGGCCCAGATTCCAGATGCACACAATGTTGTCGGGGGGCCCACACGAGGTGACCTGTGTCGCACACTTAGCCGGGCCCCGGGCCCTGGGGAGGGTGCGGGGCTGCCACAGAGCCTCCCACGGGACCCTCAGAATGCCGACCTCAGGGGCACGTCGCCTTGACCCCTGGCCCTGTGGGGAAAGAGCAAGCTTCCTGCTGGGACCGCACACCTGCCAACAGGCCACAGCCCCTGAGCCTCCGGGCCTTGCCTCACCCAGTGGTACGTCCTCCTGGGCGTGGTCCGGCTTCTTTATCACTCAGGCTCTCCCACCAGGGAGTCCAGCCGCCTCAGGTTTCGTTCCGTCTGGTTCCCCAGGGGTGGTGCAGAGAGAAGGTGGGCGCCCAGGCTGCATCAGCCCAGCTAGTGGGACGACAGACCCGTCAAGGAACTTCAGACAATGTGCTCCAGGTGCCTGCTCCATGCCAAGCTTGGGGCTGGGCGGGGGGATAGGACCCAGGTGACCAAGAGGTCCCTCCCCATCCCTGTCCCAGGCTGTCCACAGACGTCCAGCCAGAAATGAACTACAAGTGAGGGAGTTAAGGAGGAGGGACCGGGCCCTCCCTGACCCTGGGGCCAGGTCCGTGTTCTTATCTCTGATCATACTCTGGGCTCATGGTCAAGACAGCCGGCTGCCCTGGGCCCAGAGCCTTCTCTGTCCTGATCAGCCCCAGGATCTGGGGTACACAGGCCTGTGGAGAGGACAGCCCCATCTGTCTTGTTTTGTCCCGGGGGTATATTCTCACCCAAGCCTAGGCCCACCCAGCGGCCATTCTTAGCCTCTCCTGTTTCTGCTGCAGCCACGAGAGCTGCTGGCCGAGTGTGCCTTCTGCACCTGTGCGTGCACGCCCCCTTCTGCACCTGTGCGTGCACGCCCCCTTCTGCACCTGTGCGT
>NW_022589768.1:1745200-1763597 GCF_004348235.1 Phoca vitulina
CACCTGTGTGTGCACGCCCTCTTCACCTGTGCGTACATGCCCCCTTCTGCACCTGCACGCCCACGGCTCCGCGTCTGCCTGTGCACGGATTGTGTGTGTCTACAGGGAGCACAAGAGCAGGCAAAACACACTTGTGGTTCGGAAGTAAGACGTTGGTTCCTTCTCAGCTTTTCCAGCAGAGCTGTCTGATCTTGGGCAGCTTGTTTCATTTCTAAGACTCGGTATTAAACCTGTATAAATGGTAAAACCCACCTTCACCAAGCCCCCGTGAGGATGTACGTCGGGAAGTCGTTCGGAAACCATGCTGTGGCGTGAACGGGACAGCAGATGCTTGCACACACAGATGACACATACGGATTTATTCTTTCATTACACCTCCTCCCAGAGAGTGCTTGATCCAATTAACAGTGGTAAACGGGGGTTAAGGATATTTTACGTGAGGTGTAAAGAACAAATCCAGCGCTGGGCTGTAACTAGTCACCCAGGACCCTAGCGGCCCAGGCGGACAGGGAAGCACTGCGCGTATAGAGCGACATGACCCCATTTGAAAAAGCTGAGAGGTCCTGCTATAAAACGTTCTAGCGAGTGGACAGAGTGCGGGGCCTGCTCCGAAGAGGGAGAAGCCCCCCAGCCCAGCCGCGCTCCCTCGCCGTCTCTACCACGTGCCCCGTTCTGAGCCGCCCGGTCCTCTCCCGCCTCCCGCTGACCCCGTTCCTTGCGCGACTGTTTCCTCAGGTGGTAAAGCTGAAGGGCCAGGTGCTGTCAGTCATGTATCGGCTGCGCACCAAGAACCGCGAGTGGATGCTGATCCGCACCAGCAGCTTCACGTTCCAGAACCCCTACTCGGACGAGATTGAGTACGTCATCTGCACCAACACCAACGTCAAGTACGTGCTCACCACGCCCCGCCCCTTCCTCCGCCGCCAGGTCTGGGTGCCTCTCCTGAGTCCTGGGCTGGAGCCCTTTCTCCCCATGGGCTCCGGCTGGCAGTCCCTGCGGGGCGGGAGGAGCA
Organism: Phoca vitulina; assembly: GCF_004348235.1. NCBI lineage: Eukaryota > Metazoa > Chordata > Mammalia > Carnivora > Phocidae > Phoca > Phoca vitulina. The sequence goes on from NW_022589768.1 coordinate 1,746,213, forward strand.
GGCCCCGGGGGTGAGGGGGGCTGTGGGCCGCATCACTGCTTCCCCGCCCCCCCGCCATGCTCCCGCCCCCCTCCCTCCTGTAAGAACCCCAAGGCCGAGGGAATGCCCCCACCCCCTGCCTCCATGCAGGTGTCCTGCTCCCCGGGCCTCGCTGTGCCCCCAGCACGCAGAGCCCAGCAGGGGTGAGCCGGGTGCCCTGCGGCTGCCCGGCATGCTGGCTGCTAGGGTCTGATTTCTTGGCCCTTCCGAAGCAGGGCCGGGGAGTGAGACTGGGGCTGCGGCAGCTCCGGGGCTGGGGCCGGGGCCGGGGGTGGCACTGCGGGGACACGCGATTCCCCTGCCGCAGGCCCTCCGGTCCCAGAATCACCACGGCTTCACCCTGTGTCCACGCGTGTTAGCACATGGCCCTGGCTCCGGGCTTGACCCCCACTTCCCGTGACCTTGAGTTGTGTGTTGTGTTATTTGTCAGCGCTCACTGCCCCATCTGGGCAAAGGGGTGATAACACCCGTGCTGTGGGGTTGCCGTGAGGATTGGGGTCAGGCTCCCGGCGACAGGCATGTCACGCCTCCTCCCTGGATTTATTCTCGAGGAAATGCAAGGCCAGAGAACCAATGTGAACAAAGGCAAAATGATGCCCAAGCGTGTGGAGGAGCCGGTGTCGGGGGCCCCGCGGAGCCGTCCCTGTGTACCCACACTGGTCGGTGGTACCGCCGTCCTGCATTCTCCCGGGCCCAGCTCTGAGTGGGTGTCACCCCTGCCGCCTCCCCTCCTGTCTGACAGCTGCCCCAGCCATGGCACCCCAGGCGGTGACCTGCCGGCTTGCTCGGGGCCCTGGCCCCCCGTGTCTCCCAGCTCCCTGGATTGGGGCATGCTCCCGGGGCCCCCGCAGTCGCCTCCTTTCTGGGCAGTCCCGCCCTGTGTCTCAGCCTCAGCCCTGCTCCTGGCCCACAAGGCACAGAGCTGGACCGTCCGGTCCACTCACGCGAGGCCGCTGGGGCGGCTGGCCTGGGTTTTGATGCGGGCCCCCACTGGACGAGTCACTGTGTTGTCCAGGTTCAGTTGCCTCGTTTGTAAAGTGGGGAGAACAACCTTGTGCCTCAGGTTGTGCACATAAACGGTGCGTGTGAAGCAGCGTTGGGGGACGGCGGCCCGGAGCCGGAGCCGGCGGGTGGGGCCTGCCGCAGCTGACAGAGACCGTGTGGGTGCGCAGAGTCCCCTTGGCCACCGTGTTCCAGTCTGCCCCTTGCAGGCTGCCCGCCACCTGCTTTGGGCTCCGGAGGTGCACCACCCCGCTTGCTTCCTCAAGCTCCAGGCGGATCGTCCTGCCTCCTGTTGGGACTGAGGGTCCCCGGGGCTGACCGGGCCCTCCCAGCACATCCTCTGTTTCCCCAGGGCCACGCTCCTTGTCCAGGCCCTGCTGCGGGCTCCTCCCGAGACCCTGGCATAGGCACCGGCTTCCTGAACGGGGAAGACCCCGGTCTCCCTGGCCCTCCGGAGCTTTCTCTGGCAGCCCTCTGTCGGGCCCCCCCCGCCGTCCATCTCCTCATCACCCCTCACAGCCGGGCCTTGGCCCCCAACTCCGCTAACTCGCTTTCCCAGCAGCTGTAGGGACCGGGCAGCCCATCATCACTGGTCATCCCCCCAAACTGCGTGACCACCTCCTTTCCCTCTGCTTCTTCTCCCTTGGCCTGCCCAGCACTCTGGCTCTTCTAGTTCCATCTTCTAGCCATGACGTTCCTGGTTGTAGGAAGAGCAGGAGCGCATAGGAGTCAGAGACCCAGGCGTGCAGAAACGGCACGGCTTTATTCTCCCCCGTGTCTGAGACGGTCTCGCGGCTACGGGGTAAACTCAGTTACTCTCCCGGCTTCCGCCGGCCTGGGCAGGAGGAGGCTCCTCACTCGGGGAGCGGGGAGGCAACCGCAGTCCCAGGCCCGTCTCCCTCCCCGGGTCTGCGAGGCTGATCATGCGCTCACGGCCCCGGGGGGGCAGCCGACGGGCAGTGGGAGCCCCGGGGGAGGACAGCATGCCATCTTGGTTTGCTCAGCGTCGGCTCACGCTGCAGCTTGGGCCTCCTGTCCTGGTCCCCCTGCAGCCACAGCGGCTGGCACCGCTGGGAGTCGTGCAGACGGGCAAGCCTGTCAGGCATTCAGGGCCCTGGACGCTGTTCTGGAACCTTCTGATGCCAACATACTGGCTGGGATCAGTGAGAGCGTCATGTCTTTGATGCAGCTCCCCTCGCCCGTCCGCCCTGCGGCCTCGCGCCCCCCTCCCACACCTGACCTGCACACGGCCGGGGCCGAGGACTGCCCCTCCAGGCGATGAGAGGAGTCTTGGGGTGTCGTGGGGACAGCCTGCAACCTGCTGTCAGACCCGAGGCTGGCCCGTCCATGAATCGGTTCTGCAGCACGTCCAGGCCACCCCTGCGTGGTTCAGACCCGCTCCCGGTGGGCACCTGGCAGCATCCTCTAGACTCGGGTCAGAGAGCGCGCTGAAGCTCCCTTCCTGGGTTTTTGGCTTTGTTCTACTTTTCACCGTTCCTCACTCACTCCCGTGTTGGTACAAGCGTCACTCATGTGAGTTGGGTGCTGTTGTCGAGACTCAATGCAGCGGGTGCCCACCAAGCGCCGCGGGAGGACACAGGCCTGTGGCAGGTTCCAGGACAGGCAGGGCACCCGCCGCCAGGGAGGGGCCGTGTCCCCGGGGAGCACAAGGAGGCAGAGGGACGGACAGATGCGTGCTGTGAGGACGCAGGAGGCAGAGAATGAACACGTCCGCCCACGGCCTCCGAGACAGCCTCCCGGCAGCTAGCGCTGGTCCGACGCCCAGAAGGACAGGCGGACCCTCCTCCCAAGGGCGCTCACCGCAGGGGCTTTGCTTTCTTCCTCTGAGGCGGGCAGCCCCGAGCGAACGGGCGTGTCCCCGCTGTGTCTCAGGACAGGTGCTCCCGGCAGCTCTGTGGGGTCAGAGGGGATGAGAACGGGCCCTCAGAGGCCCGACGGCGGCACATCCCCGGTGGAGGTGGCGGGAGATGTTGGCTGCGGGCAGCAGAGGGCAGTGACGGCCAGGATGCGAGCCCCCCGGCCCGCTGCAGGTGCGCGGCGCGACAGACGCGCTACGGGAAGGTCCTTGCGTGCTCTGTGCTGGGGCGGGAGTGGCGAGCCGAGCTGCCGTCAGTCAGGAGCATCCAGAGAAACTTCCGGAGAAACGGAGTGTGAGATGGTTAGCATGTGTGCAAAGCTTCGGAGAGGAAGGCCTCCGTCACCCGTGCGCTTGCTCGCATGACGTCGGCGCGGGGAAGCGGGAGGCAGTGACGTCGGCGCGGGGAAGCGGGAGGCAGTGACGTCGGCGCGGGGAAGCGGGAGGCAGTGACGTCGGCGCGGGGAAGCGGGAGGCGGCGCAGAAAGCACGCTCGGATCTTGCCGCACGGCCGTTGTCTGTGCCGCGTCCGGGCTCGGGCCGGCTCTGTCCTGTGGAGACACGGCGTGGGCCGCTTTGAGCACGAGCCGTCGGCGTATCTGTGCGCAGGTGAGCTAGCGGCTGAGCGCTCCCTGTCCCGGCCCCTCCCGGGAGGGATCTGACGCCGTCCCTTGGCGTGTCCTGACGGCGCTGTCCGAAGCCACCGTAGGTCTCCTCGACCACGGCTGTTTTGTGCTGTGGAGCGCGTGCGCTTCGTCAGGCCTCCACCGTGCCCGGCCCCGCCGGCACCCTGGCTCGGAGCCAGCCGTCCGTCCCCACGTGCTCGGTGAGAGCCCGAGGGGCTGCAGGGGCCGGGAGCCTGGGAGTGGGCAGTGAGGGCCAGGTGACCTTCCTCATCCCTGCAGAGCTTAGGGTACGGGGCGGGGGGGGGGACGATGCCGCGGGTCACGGAGCCCCAGCCTGGGACTTGTCCCGCGTCCTGCCGTCCCAGGCACCTGCTGCGGACCAGGGTCCCACAGCGTCTGTCTGGGAGTCTGCGCCCATCTCCTCCTTCCCTGCGTCTTCCCCAGCGCCCTGCTGAGACCCCCGCCCTGTCTCAGGGGATCCTCCGTCCTCTTCCTGGCCAGCCCCCCGCCTTCCGTCCGGCCCCACCGAGCTGCCCATGTGGCCCCAGGAGCCACCCCCACCCCTGCCCCCTGGAGTCAACTGCAGAGCCCCGGACGGGCATCTGGAGTCCTCCTGATGGGCGTGCAGACCGCCCTCGGTCAGCGGGGGGGCGTTATAAACTTCACTCTGGTCGGCTGAGCTTGGGGAGCCCCAAGTGCCAGGTCGCTGGATCCCGGTTCTCCCGGAGGCACGATCTCTGCTGCCTCCAAGTGCCCCCCTCATGGCCGGTCACACACACACTCAGGCTGAGTAAGACCCGTGTCCGCAGGGCGCCCGGCAGCGTTGACGGCATCCGCCTGCCTCCTGCCGTCCCCAGTGCAGGGAGGCCGCGCAGACAGGAAGCCCGGGCCTGACGCATCTCGTGTCGGGTCATCCGCGCTCGTCCCCAGGGGACTGGGGGGCAGGCGGCGCTTTGCTGCGTCCGGGCCCGGGCCCGCACACGGGCTGTTGGTCAGAGTTGGGAGCAGCCACGTTTCCCCCCTCAGGAATTTGCAAGCACACCGAGGTTTATTTTTATTCCATTGCTGTGAAATGTCCCAAGAAAGCTCCTCAGGCCTCTTCCCAGGACGGGCGGCCTGCGAGTCAGCACTTCTTGCATGGGTGCACAGCTGTGGGCGCGGAGACCAAAGTCTGCAGGATGGGGTGGCCGTGTCCGGACCACAGAGGGAGTGTGGTCAGGCCCCGGGGGATCTGCGGCCACACCGGAGACCCTGTTTCCTACATTCCCCTGGAAGGAGCTTCCTCAGGCCCAGAAGGGGACAGAGCAGAGAGAACGCTCGCACCCGGATGCCTCTGGCCCTTACTGACACTCTCACACCCAGCAGAAGCATGGCCCCTTCCTCCCTGCAACGCAGGCCCACACTGGGGCACCTGGCGCACAGCCCCATGCGGGGGTCTTACCCGCTCCCCGACGGTCTGTGCTCCGGCCGGACCCAAGCTGGGCCACAGGCGGGAGTGGCCGGTATTCCCTGGACAAGCAGTGCTGGGCTGAAACTTGGGCTCTGGGAAAGTTGTGGAAGGAAGAGAAAGGCATTCACTACTCCGATCCCACAAAAACCCCAAAGCACAGGTTTGCTCTCCCGCCCGGTGGTCCACCACACTGTGTGGCCGGGTCGGCTGCTCTGGAATGGGAGATGTGGGCAATGGTCCTTGTTACATCGTGGGACCGAGTGCAGGGTCTGTGGCACACAGAAGGGTCTGAATCCCGCATGCGCCAGCCCGGGCACGTCGTTGGGATTCTGAGCCTCGCTTTCTGTGTCTATGAAGCGGGAAGGCTGCAGAGGTAGGATGGTGCAGGCAGGGTCCCACCCCGAGCTCTGCACTCAGGCTTCAGGGGCCCCAGGAGCGAGCGATGGTGGGGCCCTCGGGGTGTAAACAAAATACCAAAACTGTAAAGTGAGAATAGGAAATACGGAAAGTTATGATTTTTCTACAGATCGTTATATTCTTTTTAAATTTTTTGAAATTGCAATTTAAAAAATTCCTTTTCAGTGCCCCTGTTTCCTGGTGTTGCGAGTGCAGGTGCCGACTGCCTGGGGGGCCGTCCGTGTCTTCTGGCTCACCTCTCCCCCGGCTCTCCCACCCAGATCGGGAGACAAGCTGTGTGTTCTCCCTGCAGCCTGGCTCTGAATGCATCACACCGTGCTTCTTGCCTACTGTCCTCCTAGACACGGTCTGCGCCGTGAGGGCGCCGACCGCGTGGGTCTGGATGCCTCATCCTCTCCCCTGGGGTCCAGCACAGAGCCTGGTGTAGACGTTTCAGTACACTTCCCAGGACAGACGGCCCGTCCGGGCTTAGATCTAAACACACTGGTCAGCGGTCCCCCAGCGGGGTCCTCTTCTAAGAGGTCTTCCCTGGAGGGGACGCACGCCAGGGGCCAACGTGAAGGGCGCGGCGGGGGGGTGAACAGTGTCCAGACTGTCCGTCTCTCTGGCTGCTGGGGGAGGAGTTTAGGGACAGAATTCAGCTTATTTTGTGTTTCTGGGGAAGCAGGATTGGAACTCAAAACGGGAGTGGTAGGAAGGTAGATTTGGGCTGTTTGGCCACAGACTTTTCATGATTGCGTCTGTCTACTGATGGAGCGGGCTGCCTTGGGAAGCCGCGAGCTCCCCAGCAAAGGAGGGAAGCAGACTGGCCAGTGGCCTGTGCGGTCACGGTCTCGGGTGGGGGGCTGTGGACCCGATCACCTACACTTGCTCTGCTCCGGGGAGCGGAAGTGGTCAGTTACCCAGACAGCCCGCACCGGGGCCTAGACGGCCTAGGTGCTCTGTCTACACCCCCCGCCAGCTGGGGGGCATGTGGATGTCCGAGAGCCAACGTTAACCTTTGTGGACAGGACGGCGTGTGCCCCCTTGTTCTCAGGCTTCCAGCTGTCTGGCCAGTGGAGGGACTGGCTGGGGGCAGCGGGTAAGAGTTTGGGGGCCCCCCACCCCAAGGTAGCAGGGGCTGCATCTGCCGCTGAGGCTAGGCTCCCGGCCGGCCGCCCCTCCCACCGGGTCTCATCACTGGCTCCCACGGTGGCTAGCCCAGGGCTTCCTCCGCGCTGTGGGGTGTCCTGTGCGCTGTGATCGATAGCCACTGCACCAAACCCCCTGCAGAGCATCATCACTTCTCTGCAGACCCCTGGCATCTCTGGGTCTCAGTGCGCTCTGTTGTAAAGGGAGTTCAGAAATACCCGCTTGGAGGGTTTTGTGAGCCCAGCGAGAGCTGCCGTGAATGCACACCCCTAGCAGGGGCCGGGGGCCAGTACACAGAGGGCGCAGGTGTCCTTCCTGCTGGCCTTCTGCAGTCGGCAGCTCCCCCTTGGCCGGACCACATGGCCTTCTCCTGCGTGGGGCCCCCCAGGTCCTCCCGCGGCCCCGGGGTCTGCTGATCCGGGCTGCAGGTATCCAGAGGCGGAGACGCGCTCACAGGGTCCCCTCTGGGGGACGCTTCTCTGACTGGGCCGGCTCGCCCCCACACCTTCCCTACCCGCAGTGACTTCTGGGCTCCCCAGCAGACTTTAGTTCTCTGCACCTGCCCCCCCTCCCGCCCCCGGCGCCTCCGAGGGCTCCTGCTGTCTCCAGGCTCAGAGCACGGGCAGGCGTGGGGGAGACAACCTGCACCTCGGAGATATTCACAAGGGACCCACCGAGATTGTCCTGCCTTCGAAACACGGCGACAACAGATAAGGAAGATCCAGCCGGTTAATGCGAACACGGAAGAGATGTCGTTCTGCATCCCAAAGCCGTGCGCTGTTCGTGGCCATAGTCACGGTGTGCAGAGCGTTTTGTCCTGAACTTTTCCACCCGCTCTGACCACACCTTCAGTGTCTGCAGATGGTCCTCGCGGTGGCCGCTGTGGGACCGGGGGGAGTGTGCACCCAGTGAATCGATGGACACGTTCACACAGTCGTCCCCTCTTCCCGCCTACTCTGCATAGCCCGCTCTCGTCTCTGGCCGCTGAGTAAGTCCCCTGCACAGCCCCCGCAGCGGGCGACTCCTGGAGGGCGTGGACGTGTCCACAGGACCTAACGGGGACCGCCGGGAAGGCTGTGTGCACACACCAGGCCACCCTGTAAACGTAGTTTTACCAACTTGGTCGTGAAGAATTGTTCTTCAAGTCTGTTCTGATTTGCACTTGCTTTGACTATTTGGTGAAAATGTTTCCCTACCTGCTGGTTACGTAAGTATCCGTATTCTGTATGTTATACGTGTGTGTATTTATGCTTGAGCGGCTTGTTCGTGTCCTCCCCGCTGACTCCTGGGTATGGGGTGTGTGTATTTTGGTCAATTATTTGCTGATCGTTGTCCGCCTCTCATTCTTGTTGGTATTTAGAGTTGAGAGCGATGCTGTCATCCCGCCCCATTTTTAGGCTCTGAGATGTAGGGTTCGCTGTCCCTTGGAAGTAACTCGGTTTCCATATTCTAAAACATAAAGCAGCCATTCCCCGTAAGGAGGCCTTTTCTGTCCCAGGAGCAGCGTGGGAGCGTGCAGAGCGCCGAGCAGGGGTCAGAGGCGTCAGGTCAGGTTCTGGCCCCGTGAGGTCGTGACCACTGGTGGGCAGGCACCTGGGCAGCCTCTCTGAACCGTCCACGGGGGCATAAAGTAACGCTGTGGGGGTCCCGAGTGAGGGCTGGATGAGGTCCCGCAGGCCCCGTCCAGCCTACTGGTCGGCACTCACTGAAGCCTTCTGGGTCCGTCTGAATTTGGCCTTAACATTTTTTTTTTTTTACCTGCATAAAATGACATCGTAAACCACAATTTATTTCCTAACTGTTGGCAGCCTGAAGTACAGAGCTTGGAGTCTTGATTTGGGACGTTAAAAAATAATCATAAAATAAAACAAACACCGAGACCGGTCTGGAGGTCCGTCGGGGTCGCCCGCTGCCGCTTCCGGCTCGGGGCAGGTTCGGGTCCAGCCCAGCAGCTGCATGTGGGCTCTGGATGACTCTGCCGGTTTCCCGTCCCTCAGGCAGCTCCAGCAACAGCAGGCCGAGCTGGAAGTGCACCAACGGGATGGGCTGTCCTCCTACGACTTATCACAGGTGAGCTTCTGGAACAGTCTTTCCTGGTTGGCACTGGGGACTGCAGTCCACCCTTAGCTTGACCCCCCGCCCCCAGCCCAGCCCAGCAGGTCCTAGTGCTCTGTCCAGCCCCTCAGCGCAGAGACGTCGCTCCCCTGGGGCCCCTGTGAGCCTTTTGCAGAGCTGGGCCGCGAGGGCTGCCGGACCCGGGAAGCCTGGTGGCAGGCTGTGGCCGGTACGGAGAGTGTCGGGGGACTAACGGTAGCTTCCCGACTCTGAGCCCTAATCCTTGCGCACTCGGAAGCCGATGGAGGCAGCTCCGGACCCTGTCAGCCCTCGGCTTCCCAGCCATCTGTCCTGCCTTTGCCCGGTCCCTCTCTGCCCCCACCCCCGTCCTGCCCTGTGTCCCCGCGCTGCCTGCACTAACTCCCTCCCTTGCCCCTTCTCCCTAGCCCCCTCCTCCTCCCTCTGCCTTTCCTGCTCTTGCCGCATCTGGGAGCTGGCCGTCTAGGGGAACCGCAAGGTGTCTGTCTCCTACGTTAGACTCTATGTTCACGTCTCCTGGTTTTTAGAGTACACTGATCATTAACTTTCTAGAAGTCGTCGGTGTGACTCCGTGGTCCTTTCTGTGACCGCCAGCTCACACCCCCACCCCGACTGTCCTTGGCCTCCGTCGACAGAAAAGCTCCCCCCCACCCCCCACCTGTAAAACCTTCCAGCCCGAAACGTCAGTGACGTGGGAGGGAGGACACCGGACGAAGGCGAGGCCGGAAGCGCGTGTTCTGTGTCTCACACGTGGGATGCGGTTGTGTTTTAATGTGCAAACAGGTTCCCGTCCCCAACCTGCCGGCCGGCGTTCATGAAGCCGGGAAGTCCGTGGAAAAGGCAGACACCATCTTCTCCCAGGAAAGGGACCCCCGGTTCACCGAGATGTTTGCGGGGATCAGTGCATGTAAGTGTCCCGACGCTGCCGTGGCTTGGAGGGCGTGGGGGGCAGGGCGCTGTGGCTGGGCCATCGGGGGGAGAGGCCCCCGCGGGGTGGGTTTTCAGTGTACAAGAGCACCTGGTACGGGAGTCCCTGTGGAGACTCGCCTCTCGCTCGCCTGCTCCCTGGGGCCCCCACGCCTTCTACATTCAGGGGTTGGGAAGGAATGGCGCGTGGATGCCCAGAACTCGCTCAGTCGCGGTCATCGGGTGGCCTGCCTCCATTAGTGTTGTTGCCAGAGAAAATGGTGCGTTCTGGGTCGAGTTGTGCTGTGAAGCCCGTGTGGGCAACTGCCCTTTCCAGCCAGATTACCACTAAGATTAGCAAAATACACAACCTGGAAAGGTCTGTATCATTCCAAAATTCAGCAGAAGGATTCCCTTTTCTGGTGGTCAAGGAATGTCTGCAAGGTGCAGTGTGGTTGGGATCCGTTGAGGGGAGAAGGCCGCTGACCCGCCCAAAGGCAGCGTGGAGACGCTCGTCTGCAGGACTGAGGAGCTGGGGCAGATGGAAGAGCAAATCGCAGCCCTCCTGACATCTGCCCAGGTGGTGCAGACACGGCCGTCGTTCCCACCAGGCTCGGACCAGCCGCTAAGGAAGCGAGGAAGGTGGCATCGTGGTCTCCCACGAGGGCCGTGCATGCCGACCAGTGTGGCGCGGTGACCTGTTGGCCCCCAGACACCTTCGTCAGTGGCCCTGGACTTGGCAGGGAAGAGAACAAACGGTAGCACGTCTAAAAGACTTCTCTTCCCCTCAGAGAAGCCTGAGGTGTTGGACCAGACCCCGCAGCATTTCTAGGAAATCCACGTGATGTTGTAACGTGACACAGGCGTAGACGCTTTCCCATAAAGATGAGCAAATAGGGGGAGAATTGACAGACAAGGAAGATGGCAGAGCGCACCCCTGTCCCCCACCGAGGCTGCGCTCACACACGGGAAGCCGCAGGAGGATGCTCCCAGACCTCCCGAGAGCGCGGCCTGCCAGAGACTGGGCTTGTTTGGGGGATGCATCAAAACGCAGAACACGGGAGTGGAAGGGACGGGTTGAGAAAGCAGGAGTGTGAAGGAAGAACACAAGAATGGAGGTACAAACGGCTGGAAGATACAAAAGAGACAAACCAGAACCAAATCAATTCGGCAAAGGTCCAGATGCATCTTGGGTTAGGGGTCATAAACAGAAATTTCTCATAGGCATGTATGGTTTTTTTCCTCTGACATTTCTAGAGAAGCACAGTTTCCAGTGTGTTTAAAAATAACCACTCTTGAAAGGAGGGAAGAGAAAAGAAGGAAGGAAGTGTCGCTTCTAAGAAAAGACGAGGATATTTTTAGCAAATTGCAAAATACTCAGAAGAACAAGTGAAATAGTAAGAAAGTATGAATGTCATGAGCGGTAGAATCAGTTGGTGTTCAAGGGCTCCTGGGTGGTAGCTCCTGAATCACATGCTTCCAGAATATGCTGTCCCCCAAACAGCACGCTGTGAAACCGTGGAGCCCGGAGGGGTGGGTGGCCTGGTGCCTGCGGACCCCGGAAGGGACTCACAGTCGCCGAGCGCTGTGAGCCAAGAGGGCTGTTTTACGCAGATAAGAGGTGTGGCCTAACGTGAAGGTACGTGTGTCACGAGCACTGGAACATGGGAAAGAATAGTTAGAAATACAGGAAAATCCTGATAAAGCCAAGTTGCCGCGGGAGATCTCAATATGCATTTCTTCATCTCCAACAAGTCAAGTAGATCAAAGTCATAAAATGAAAAAAGATACAGAAGATTGAATAATAAAATCAAAAATCTTTATATATATAATTTTGTGTCCTACAAATGTCTTGGAGCAGTTAGGAAAAAAAATGTGCTTCTCATTTACCCAAACCACCAAAAAACCAAAATACATGAGAAAAAAATAGCTTACCTTAAGCGAATAGTCACGAGAAGTCCCTCGGGCGCCTTTCTCCTGAAACCTTGAGCTGCATCTTTATCTGCAAGACCCAGGCCTGTGGACCGTGTCAGGAATGCACACTCAAGGGTCCAAGCCCCTTCCATTCTCTAGGATTTTCCACTGGGTGCCCTTTCATTGCAGCCAAGGAAATGGACCAGGAAAACTGCTCAGGGCTTCAGTGTATCAAAACGTCACAGACGTGGTTTGCATGTGTGGGAGATTCGGCACATGGCCGCTGAAGCCTGTCCCCTCGGCCCCAAGCCCCGGAGCCTGAGTGTCCATCAGTCACTGCTCATGTCCACCCAGTGGGGGATTCCCCCCCCCAAGCCAGAGATGGGTACAGGCGAGGGGTCTGTCTAGGCACAAAATTATTGCCACGTAACTAACTTTGACGTCCTTTATTCCGGTATCTTGCTGTGGGTGGGGTGTTAGGTTGTGGGAGCAATAGGTGTAGGAGTTTTGAGATTGTAGGGAAGTGAGAGGCTCTATAACCAACACGTCCAAGGCCACCCCCTGACCCTAGGGCGGAGCTGGGCTCCGAGCACCAGAGCCGGTCCTCCAACCACTGCCCCATGCTTCGTCCACGGGGTTGGAAGGGGTCCGTAAAGTTGTGTCTGAGGAAGAACTCCCATTGGTTCTCTCCATCTTCCCAACTCTTGGAAAGGGCCTGCCTTCCGGCGCGTGTGGCCTGGCCTCGGTGCTGGAGGACAGCCCAGTGCCCTCTGGTGCAGAGAAGGCCCCAGGAGACGGAGCGCGCGGAGGCCAGGGCGGGGCAGGTGCACATGGACGGGCGGCCGGGATGTGTCGTCCTGCTCGGGGCCGCCCAGCGCCGCACCTGCTCCCTGGCTGCCTGCCCCACGGTCAGGAGGACGGGAAGCCCTTGAATGTGACCCGCGCTGTGCTCTTCCTAGCGGAGAAGAAGATGATGAGCTCAGCGTCTGCAGCAGGAACGCAGCAGATCTACTCCCAGGGAAGCCCTTTCCCCCCGGGACACTCGGGGAAGGCCTTCAGGTACGTGCCGGCCAGGGGCCGGGGGGCAAAGGGGGCGGGAGGATGCCCCTCACCTGGGAAGCCCCGGGTCTCAGAGCTCGGCTCCGTGTGTGACCAATTGTGCCAACACCAGTTGGTGGCTGCCGTCCTGCAGGCTCTGGGCCGGGCTGGGAGGCTGGTGGCTCTGGTGCTGCCCCCTGAGCCCTCGGTGCGTTGCCGCTGGACTTGTTGCTTGCCCGTTGGGGAAGGAGGAGCAGAGACTGGGAGGAACGGCCAGGGAGGAGACTGGCGGCCCTCAGGAGGGTGCGGGGTCCTCACATGCACCCACCAAACGCCCAGACTCACTAGAACTGTCCCAGAGCCAAGCCCAGGTGGGGGGCTCCTCATACAGCCCAGCCGCGGGCTCAGCGGCCACAGCCTGAGCGGAGCGTCCAGGTGCAGCTGGGGACCAGGACTGGGCAGGTGGGACTGACCACCCCAGGAGCGGGCCCGGCCAGGCCCCTGCCCCGCTGGCGAGGACAAGGCTCACGCTCCCACACCGGTCCACGGACAGACCTCCTGGAGAAACGGCAGGTCGCGTTAGCAGACTGACACCTCGGGGGGCTCTGGCCAGTGCAGCTGGGTCTCACTGGATGCAGCTCCCGGCACGCGGGCCACAGGCGGCAGCTCTCTGGTCTGGGGCCAGTGGGGTGAGGTGGTGGCCCCCGGGGAGCGGCTGCTGGGCCGTCTTCACTGCCAGTCTCCCTGCCCTGCTGCACGTGCTCACAGGTCCTCAGTCTGGACGAAGGGCAGCGGGGAGGGAGTGGAGGCCGGAGGTGAGGACGGGACCGTAGGGACAGTAGCAGGGCCTGGAAAGGCCTGGCCAACTGCTGAGCTGAGCCCAGAGCAAAGGTCAGTTTGCCACTTGATGAGGCGATGGGGCCTCCTCCGCAACGTGCTGAACAAAGTCCGGGAGGCCGGAGAGATGGGAGAGGCTCAGAGTCAGGGCAAAGCAGGAGGAGGCTGCAGAGGCCTCGAATACCACACCGGGGGGTCGGAGGGGAAGAGGCACCTGTGGAAATGGGGTCTGGGAGAAAGTTCAGGGGGCAGCGTGGAAAGGGAGGGTGCTGGTGGTCCATAGGACCCGTGGTCCAGCTTGAGACGCTGAGCCGGGGTGAGGCTGTTGTGGAAACGAAGTCAGAGGGCAGTTAAGGAGAAGGAGGGACTGGCTTGCGGCCAGCTGGCTGTGTGAGGACCCGGGCCCTGCGCAGAGCCTGCGTCGGGAAGGCGCTCGCTCACTGCTCATCTGTGGGAGGAGGGAGGGAGGGAGGCCTGGGAGGCCCCGAGCCTGTGGAATGAGCCGGGTTTCCTGTGAATCGAAAGCGCCCGCGCTGGTGTGAGTGGGAAGGGTGTGGGATGAATGTCAGTGACAGGTCGCCCTGAGCTCCAGGGGAGCGGTGTTACTGCAGGTCCCTGACTGTGCCCTCACCCTGAGTCCTGCCGCCGTCCCGGCGGTCTTGCCCCACCTGTGTGCACGGAGGCAGGCGTCTCTAGTCCAGGGGGCCTGGGGAGTGGGGCACAGGGCCAGCTCTCATCGCCAGTGCCCTGGGAGGACATGAGGGCTGAGGGGGTGGGGAGAGGCCCCCCCGCAGAGAACGGTGATCAGTAAAGGCCTCTGAGGCCATCGGTGCATCAGGAGGGAGGAAGGGGAAGGAACGCTGCGTGCAGGGAGCTGGGAATGCTGTCCGCTTCTGGAAGGGCTCGTACAAGAAAGTACTGACATTCCTGGAGCCTCTCTATCTTACGAGGAGCCAGAAAGCACAGAAAAAATAGTATGATACAAGCAGTAGAACTCTACCCACTCTTCTCTACCCGCCTTTCTTCAAAACCTGCGCCAGTGTTCTGCCATCAGCCCGACCCCCGCCCAGCTCCCTCCTGGGCACTCAGCGCTCTCCTGCGCTGAGCTGCTCCCAGGACGAAGGGCCTGAGGCCAAAGAGAAGTCTCCCCACCTTCCCACCTTTAATGAGCGCTTTGGGTGGTACTGTGTCATCCGCAGCGTCTGCCCCGTGCCTGGGAGCACAGACAGCGGTCAGAGACGTGGGGGCCCGGCATCGGGGCACCTGGGACACACCCCGCAGGTGCCCCGCACAGACCGGAGGGAGGACATCGAAGACGCAGGGAGGGCAGGGGGCAGGTAGCCCGCAGCGTGCTCCGGGTGGCTGGATCAGGCCCCCCCCCCGCCGGCAGGCGTCCCCTGACAGGCTCTTTCTCCTGTCCAAAGCCAGCCACCTGACAGCCCGCGCCTGGTTCCTGAATCCGAAGCCCTATAGGCGCCCCACAGGGACAAATTAACCAGAGCACAGAGGAGTGGGTCCACACCGAGGCTGATTTTTATGCTGAGGGGCTTCTCCCTCGGAGTCGTCTGCTGGGAGCCAGACACGCGGTGGGGTGTGGGCGGCCTGGAGGAGAGAGCGGGGCCCTGGGGGATGCGGGGGGCCACGAGGCAGACCACAGCGGTGACACAGAGGGAGCCCCGGGGAGAGGAGGGACACCGGGGGGCTTGCCATGCGTGGCCCTTCTTGTCCAGGCATGTGCTGGAGAGACAGATGGACAGACAGAGGTAGCAGCCAGAGCGAACGGGGAGGTGGCCCAGGGGCTGGTGTGGTGGGCGAGGCGGCTCCTCGGGACAGATGCGGTTTCATCTCTTCTAGCTCTTCAGTGGTCCACGTGCCCGGCGTGAATGACATCCAGTCGTCCTCGTCAACAGGCCAGAACATGTCCCAGATCTCCCGGCAGCTGAACCAGAGTCAGGTGGCCTGGACAGGGAGCCGGCCGCCCTTTCCCGGACAGGTATGGGCTCTGGTGAGGGAGCTGTTCCCGGGTCCAAGCGGGTCAGAGCACCCGGGACCTGCTTTCTTTGGATCCTGGCTCCGAGACAGGTTAGCGCTCTGAGCACCAACCCCCGCCCCCGCCCCAGAGGGACCCCGACAGTGGAGCCCCGTCTTTTCAGCAGCCTGGCCCCGCACAGCAGTGGCCTGGGAAGCCGGGGGAAGGGGCAGATCCACAGACGCTCCGTGAGGACTCCTCTGGACCTCTGTCTGCCCCAGCCAGGAGTGCGTGAGGACCCCCAGCCCCGGGACACGCGCAGCTCCCTGCTAGTCACTATGATGTGGGCGTCCGGTGGCCCAGGGGCCTTCTCCGTATTTGTAGTGCCCAGGGCCCCATAAGCAGAAGCCGCAGGACCCAGACCATCACCCAGACCTGCCCCAGAGATGCAGGGCCCACACGTGCTGGCCTGATGCCAGGCTTGTGCCCAGCGGGGCAGGAGGGCCGTGGGGAGTCGCCGTCAGCCACTGGGGCCGGGGGCCGGGGGCAGGGGCCTGCTGCTGACGCTTCCCTTCTCTTCACTGTGTCCGAATTGTAGCCAATCCCCTCCCAGTCCGGCAAGACTCAGTCATCTCCCTTTGGGATTGGAACGAGCCACACCTACCCAGCAGACCCCTCTTCCTACAGCCCCCTCTCCAGCCCAGCTACCTCGTCGCCCAGCGGGAACGCCTACTCCAGTCTCGCCAACAGGACTCCAGGGTTCGGTAGGTGGGGACCGAGGGAAAGAATGCCCGGGAAGCCAGCAGAAACGCTTCCTGAGCATCCTGAGTTGGAGGGCCTGAGCCCCGAGCTCCCAGAACCCTGGGAGAAAGCCTAGAGGTTTCCCAGTGCCTCCAGGGCTGAGAGCCGGTCGTGTTGCTCAGCGCTGACTGCGCGGGTCTCGGCTTTGTGGGGTGACTTGTCATTTTCAAGGCCCTAGGATGATGTTCCTGTGTGCCGATGTCATCGGAATGCAGTTTTAACCCTTTATGGCCCTTGGCAAGGACGTCCAGCTGCCCCATGTCCAAAGCGCTATAATGTTGCTTCCAACAACCGGGCGGCCAGTTACAGAAATACATCGTGTAAACAGGAGACACTCTCAGGTTCTTCCTCCCTAACGTTCCGGGAGGGACCCCATCCCGTGTCAGAGCACCTGTCCCAGCTTTGTTAACAAAACCTCAGGCCATAAAGGGTTAAGTGGCCGCCCCTTCTGGTGCCCGTCCCAGGGGCCTTTGCTGGCTCCTTCTGTGTGGATTTAATGGGCCGGGGCCCCCCTCCCAGAAGGAGGGGTTGCTGAGGGGCCGTGGCCCTTCCAGCGTCCTGAGCCCATGTTCTCAGAGCGTGACCCCCTCGTGTGGCTCATGGGGCGTCTCTCTGCAGGACGGATGCCCTCAGGCGAGCGCGGGGCTGGGCCACTGCTGCCCACAGCCCCCCCCCCCCCCCCCCAGCCTGGGGACACAGCACTTCCTGACCTCTCACCGGCCATTCCCCGTGGATGCGGCGAAGCTCCCGTTCACTCCTAGCAGGTTCTCCTGTTCGGCCTTAAACTCTCTTTGCTGTATTGTCCCCGAGCGGGCGCTCAGCCGCGTGCTGCCCTGTTCCCCAGGGACGGGCCCCCGGCCTCTTGCTTTCCAGCCTGCCAGGCACCCGACTCAGAAGCCACCGGAAGCTGGAAGCCGCTGGCTCCCAGGGGAGCCCTCGCCCCTGTAGTCTCTGCCTTGGCTTCCTCAGCCCGTGGGGGAGAGCTCCCCCCGCCTCACTCTGAAGGCGGGCCTTTGCGGACGGGAGGCCTGCAGGTATAGGCCCGGGCTCACAGAGGGGAGGAGACGTGGTCCCGGCCCAGAGGAGGTCACAGTGCAGCTGAGGCCCGAGAGACGCAGGGACACCGGGAAAGGGCAGGGGAGAGGCTCGGACACGGGGAGAGGGCAGGGGAGAGGCTCGGACACGGGCAGAGGGCAGGGGAGGCGCTTGGACACGGGGAGAGGGCAGGGGAGAGGCTTGGACACGGGGAGAGGCAGGGCAGGCGCTGGGACACGGGGAGAGGCAG